>NC_133616.1:7654384-7864982 GCF_964106895.1 Numenius arquata | reverse complement strand
CCCGCCCCCCCCCCCCCCCCCCCCCGCCCCGCTTCTTTTTCTCTTAATCTTACTTAAAGTGCTTGAAATAACATGAGGGCTGTACTGTGGCTCATCTGAGAGACCAATATGGGTATCTAATACGATAAGGTCAAGGGTCTGTATCACATTTCTGACCCATGGAAAACCTGTGGAACTGTTAATGGTGTAAGGCATGCTGGAATACACACTGTAACACCTGTGCAAATCGGAAAAGGAAAACATGGTACAGCCTCACACCTCCTGCCTGCAGACATAAACTGTCCCCAGAACTATATCAGTATTTCACCCCAGAGGAAAACTATTGGCTTAGTCCTAGAGAAAGGGTCTGTTAACAAACTAACATGAGGATAATTAAGGAACAAGGAGCAAACAAAGACTTAAATTATTTCACAATTTAAATGCATCCCAAAGAGTTACTTCATTAATATTCCTCATGCAAGAATAAGGATAACCTAGAATAAAAAACACTTTCTCTTGCCTTCTTTTTCAGCAAATGGTTAATTTACATTGATAGCAGAGGAAGAGATAGCTATGTTAACCTGGTCAATATCTGGTGTCAAAGGGCATTGGTACCTTAGCTTCCAAATATGAGATATTTTATAGGCCTAGAGAATCTTGTCCAGCTGATTCTTCCAGTGTTGATAATGTCTGGATATTTTTAATATAGTGAGAAATGTCTGCAGACAATGTTAGCAATGTATGGGTTTTTTTTTTCTTTTATTTTCTCTCTTCTCTTCTCTTCTCTTCTCTTCTCTTCTCTTCTCTTCTCTTCTCTTCTCTCTCTTTCTTTTCTTTCTTTTCTTTTCTTTTCTTTTCTTTTCTTTTCTTTTCTTTCTTTTCTTTTTCTTTTCTTTCTTTTCTTTTCTTTTCTTTTCTTTTCTTTTCTTTCTTTCTTTTCTTTTCTTTCTTTTCTTTTCTTTTCTTTTCTTTTCTTTTCTTTTCTTTTCTTTTCTTTTCTTTCTTTTTTTTTCTTTTTTTTTTCTTTTCTTTTTTCCTTTCCTTTCCTTTCCTTTCCTTTCTTTCCTTTCCTTTTCCTTTCCTTTCCTTTCCTTTCCTTTCCTTCTTTCTTTCCTTTCCTTTCCTTTCCTTTCCTTTCCTTTCCTTTCCTTTCCTTTCCTTTCCTTTCCTTTCCTTTCCTTTCCTTTCCTTTTCCTTTCCTTTCCTTTCCTTTCCTTTCCTTTCCTTTCCTTTCCTTTCCTTTCCTTTCCTTTCCTTTCCTTTCCTTTCCTTTCCTTTCCTTTCCTTTCCCTTTCCCTTTCCTTTCTTTTTTTTTTTTGGTTTTTTTTTTTTTGTTTTTTTTTTTTTTTTTTTTGTTAAACCACTGCTTTACATTTTAACAACCTGTCTTCTGGGTTCCACAGCTTTACCAAAATTTTCAGTATTTTTGCTGAACTGTGTCAAATAACACAGGATTTTCTTCAGAAAAAATGTATATTACTTCTTTTTATTTATTTATTTATTTTTACTCACTTCTTTGATCAATTCATCTTTCTTTGATCTGTCCACTTAGTTTGTATTTCTTATAACCCTCCTTCTTCACTGACCTTGGTATCTGCAGAGTTGTTTCTCTCGCATGTTCTCACTCCTCTCTCCAGCTGCAGTTGCTGTTCCACTGCACTGTTTTTTTTTTCCCTGTCTTAAGCATGTTATCCCAGAGGTGCTACCTCATAACTGATGGGCTCGCATTGGCCAGTGGGTCTGTCTTGGAGCTGGCTGACATTGGCTCTATTGGACTTGGGCAAGCTTCTAGCAGCTTCTCACATAAGCCACTCTTGTAGCCCTTCACTACCAAAACTTTGCCACACAAACCCAATACAGCATCTGATTGGAAAGTAGAGAATCAGCATGGAATGGGGAGATTGGTCCTGGGATATGCCAGGAAGAGAGGGAAAAAAGTAGTGGGCCAAATATGAGCAGGCCAGCAGTGTCATCTTGAGATGACATTCCCGGATGCTCTTTGGAAGCAAGGACTGAATAAGACCCAGCCTTCCCAGCCCTTTTTTTACAAGAGAATATGCTGCTTGCAAGCAAAGTATCAGATGGAAAGGAAAGAAAAGGATGCTTACATGCTGGGAGTCTGGTATTTCTGCCTGTGACATACAGAGCTCCTCTGTTCATGTCCAGGGGATGCCCACATCTGCCACTCATAAGATAACTTTGCCCACAGACTGTGATTGAGAACTAATGAACCAGGCAAGTTCAAGGCTGTGGAAAAGATTTGATGGAGGAGCCATTTCAATTTGAAATTAAAAATACCTGGAAATAAAAATTACCTTTGTAGAAATAAAACAACAAATCAAAACAGGCGCTAGAAAATTCAAATTAACATCTAAAGTTGGTGAATAATTTTAAACGGAAAGATTCTTACAGATTCTTGCAAGACATAGTCTGATGTGAAAGCATTAGGTTGTGTATATAGCTGATGCCTCAGAATCTTTTAGTTAATTATACTGAACCTCTCCTACTGTGACCTGTTTCTTGGTGTATAGATGTAAGCACCATGAACACCAAGGAAGAAAGAAATGAAACTGTGAAAATGACTTGTTGAATAAGTATTGTTTACCCCATTCACTAAAGGGAGTAGAGTTCCTGAGAGGAGGAAGTGTGGCAAAAACAATGTATGTGATTATTTAATCAAAGACTATGTCATAACACACACAAGGTTAATAACACATCAAGATGCAAAGCTAAAATTATAATTGATAGTGTTACCTGAACTCTGATATTTTCTAATTTTTGATTCCTCAAATGCTTTTTCTTAAGAAAATTCATTTAAAGGTTTGGGGGGTTTTGTGTGTAACTAAACTCATTAAATGATAGTTTGAAAAGACCATAAGGGAGTTACTCACATAACTCTATGAACAGAGTTTAATTATTAATAGGGTGCCTTTGAAAATCACAGTCAAAAATAAAAAATACAATTAATTCTTCCATCACTCTTTCTAGTCAATGCTAGTTTTGCTAATTCTACTTTCAGTTCTTTTATTTTTCCATGATTAAACATTATTTCATTTTTCTGCCCTTCTTTCTGACAATAGCTAACATAAAACTTAATTTTTATACACTGTTTTTTTTAAGAAGCTCAACATTGTTCTTCCTAATTTGCTCGTCATCTTTGCACTTATTGTCATGCATGGGTTCTTTCATGCATCTTCATACTACCAATAGACTTTGTCTTTTTACATCTAACTTCAAATGTTAGATCTGAGCTTTGCATTGTTCACATTTCATTGCTGTTATTGTTTTTATTATTTTTGAAAGGATTGTATTGCTATGTAGGCACTTTAATTTCTTCACAAGTGTCTTTTTCCCTCACAAGCTTTACTTTCTTTTTTTTTTTTCTTACTATATTCTGTTTTACCTCTAGAAAATGTATAGGATAATGTAAGTATTAATGACAAATGGGATTTTATCATTTTTTTACATAGACCGTAACTTGCTCAAAACCAAAATAATCTACATATTCATGTCCATTTTGATGTTCATGGAGTCTCCCAGGCACACAGTAAACAGACTTGCATTCCTGATGGTGAATTTAACATGTCTGTGCTTAATATATTAGAGATATTCCCCCCCTTCCTTCTGCCCGAGGTTTACCATTGTTAAAATAACCTGTAATACTGGCAAGGTCAGGGAAAAATGGCCGTTATTTGTTCTGTAGGTGCTGGACAGGCAAGCTAAAAGTCCCTAGAGGCTCTTCTGACTTGTCTAACCAGGTTTTCAGAAACAAATAGACTTCTTTTTTTTTTCTTCTCATAACTCTGCAGGCTCTGTGGCTCATGGCATTCTGACCCTTTGCCAACTAGCAGCTCCTTGGATGAATAAGCTACACTTAGGATTTGTGGACTCTTTTTTTCCCTTCTGTATTGTGTATGCTTCTAATGAGAATCATATTTGCTTTGAGAGCTATGTGCCTGTGAGTCTTTAAACAAGAGAAAGCTGAATATGACATAACCTGTGTGGTTTCCTTTCTATGCTTCCTACACAGCTTTGTCTGAACCTAGTACAATAGTACAGATGTCATCCATTTCCATTTTAAAAGCCAACAGAAATGATCAAGCACTATTACCAGTCTGTTTCTTGTTGGTCATACGCATGGAGTGCTCAGCACTGATCCTAACTACTGAAGGAGAAGCAGTACACTTAATGGGACAGATCTTCAAGGAGATTTGTATTTGGTGTTTTTCCTCCTAGTTCTCTCTCCTTTCTCTTTACATGTTTTCCTTAGTTAAATACAGATTTTAAAGTTCCTGATTTAATGAAATAAATTCCAGAGACAGAGGTTTGTATGGGTTCCTGTAGATCTTCCCTCTCATACCACCTTCTTCTCCATGACCAATCCTTGGATATCCTTCCAACAATAACTCATTGCCGAAATGTTTCCATTTTAGATGGAAACTCTCTTCCACCAAAGTAGCAATATGCAATACTTCTGCGGCTTCTACTGTAAAATGGTACTGTAATAACCTCAGTCCCAAGCTTCTGTATTTCGCCCTTTCATTTTTCTCACTGAAGAAAATTGAACCCTCCCCATACGCTCCTCTTCTAGGCTCTGTCTGTGGATTTCAGTAAGATTGTTTTTCTCATATGATGCTACTCATTGCCAGGTGGTGCCTGGCACACACAATTCTAGAAATCAGAGGACTCAATTCTAATCTTGCTTTTTGACCTTGTTATATCTGGCATTATACATTTAGGAGAAGTTACAGCGTTAAGTGACCCAGGCCAGAATTCCTGCTGAAGAGAACATTTAGTGTTTGTTTTTTCATGCTATCATCTGGAAAGAAAACTGGGAGGAGACACGTGTACTCTCTCTGCAAAGATTTGTTTTCAGAGCTAGATATTAATTCCCTGTAATGGTCAGTGCAATCTGAGAGGAACCAGGAATAGAAGTTTACATCATGTATCAGATAATATTTGGAAATTGAAGTACTTTAAAAAAATATATCCCAAAATTTGCTCAAGATGTTAAGAGAAGGAATTCCTGATAGATATTGTATAGCTCTGGGACCTAGGTGTTATAGTCATCTCAAACACAAGATTTAAAATGTTATTTGCAAAAGAGTTAACCACTTTTTGTTTCACTGTTTCTGATTCTAACAAAGTTTGTTGGTATTTACAGTGCTAAAGCTGTGAGGCTCAAGGATGAAGGCTGATATATTAACTAGATAAAGGAAAGAAAGTTTTTAAAAAAAAAAAAAAACAACAAAAACATATCAACTAAATACTTAGATGGTCATATCTTACTTCTTGGCTTCCAAAAGAGTAATAGTGATATTCCATATGATGCACTTCTCAAACGTGTGTATTCTAGAACACTTAAAGAAAAAATCAAGCAAACAAAAAGCTTAAAACCAAAACTCACCACAGAAAGACACATTTTCTTCTTAAAATAAAAAGAATAGGACATGGCTGATATTACACACTTGATGTTACACAGTTGATGCTCATCTGGAAAACATTCAGAAGCTGTAGGGATAAAACTAGGAGAAGAATCTGAAATAAAGTATCATTGTTATTGTCTTTGTTTAACATCTAGCTGGTTTTGGATGACATTATTCAGACATAAATGCTATTAACTGTTAATGGATAATAATCAAATAAATTTTTTTTCTTTCATAAACATTTTAAATGTCTCTCAGAATAAAAAGATACAAATTACCTAGTTAATCTTTTTCAACTTTAATGTCCTTGATTGTGTAAAACCCAAGATTATTTGGATTTTTACATTTTTAGAGACAATTTTCCATTACTCACCCCTTCAATAGGAAAATATCCTGTGTGACATTCATCTCACATATTTTTAACTGTCTAAATACTAATTTAAGATAATCATCTAAGCCCTTCTTATAATCAGTGAAGACTTATAAGCATGCCCGGAAATTTCTTCAGCCTACATATGATGGACTTAAATTGAGAACAGAAAAATCGCCATTTGCAAGTACCTATTTCTTTCTGGTGTCTAAAGAACAACCTAGATGGCAAATTAGGACTGTAATCTAGCTGTTAAGAGGCTAACCGATAACTTAAATGATTCCTGCCTTGTGTGACTGATTTAATATTGACTAAAATTGATGGAAAAAGACCCATTGTCCATAGCAGGTTTCTGGCCAGTCCTTGTATAGACTAACTATTTTAAGAGTCTGAGTTGAAAGAAAGAAGACTTTTGGATGACAGAACTTAAAAGTCACATGTAGACAATTTGAGTCACTGGGCCGTGGAAGTCACCTATCATTTTGATAAACTGCGAATTTATCAGAGAAACCCTTGGAAATTAAAAGTGCAATAGCAGGCATTGTATTTCTGTGCTAGTTATATAGATAGCATTAATATCTCTATCTATGTCTACATGTCTATCTAGCCACACATTTTAAGGCAAGAAAGATCACAAATTCATTCAATGACGTCTGGCAATTGAAGTGCACACAAGCTTCTAGATAGCAATAACACAAAGCATTAATCTTCTGAATTTTAAGTAGAGGCAATTTAAACATGTACTATTCCAGAAAGAAAAAGTTGAAGAGAACATTATTTTCAAAATAAATTAATTATATTTACCTTTGGCATAGGAAAATTCAAATTTAGGAAGCTGGGACTTGCACTTGATGAATAAGTCAAAAAGTGTAACAGCGTAATGACCTGTAAAATTTATTAGGATCCTACTTGCTTCCAAAGTTCCATATCTAGACATAATCAAGCGCCCATACCACGACTGTGTAATAGCCTATGGGAAGTGAGTTTCTGTTTTTCAGTTCAGTGTCAGAATGGTAATTCTCCATAACACTGATGAAAGCATCATGACTGGCAGTGATTGACACTCTTTACTGATTTAGTAGCAAACACACAGGCAATGGTGATTGAACTAACTAATGTCTCACCAAGAAGTGGTCTCTCAGGAAAAGAGTCATGGTGTAATTGCTGGAAGCAACACACTGCCTGTCTTGTGGATAAATTGGGAAGTTTGGGTACTAGAAATAAAAAAAAATCAGTTATACAGAAAACTCTGAGATAATGGATTATGTAGAAATGAAAGATATATAGTGGCAAAGGTCTCTTTCAAACAAAAACGGGGAAAAAAGGCTGTAGGTGTTCTGCAGCAATTTATAAAATTAAAGAATATTTAATTTTTCATAATCATGAATTATAATACTCTGAAATGGCTCGATGAGATCCATATTAACACATATGGAAATTTCTTGCTTTTCTATTACTATTGCTTTGGTGAGATAGCTTTCAGAGTCTTAAGGTGATGCTAAGCTTCACACCATTAGTACTCCCATAATGTGTGCGTTCAGATGCGTTGCAGAATGGTGGTCATCAGACTAAATGTGTGTATATACTGAAGTGGTTATCTAGACTGGTTTTAATATCAGTGGAGGGAAACAGGTACTTCTAGTGCCCAATTAATTCACTATATACGTCTTTAATAGGATCAATTTTTCTCCATGTGATATGGAGGGATCCTAAGATGATTATTAACTTAATTTCATAGATATTTGAAGTAAGGTGAAACAACTCTCATTCAGACAGGCTAGGAATCATATTATCAGCTTTTGAACAATCAAAGCAGTCAAAATCTAATCTCTGGGTCCTATATGATGAATGTCTGGTCACATTGTTTAACCTTAAACACCTTTATCTCTTGCATGGGAAAGTCTGAAATCAGAGCTTTCCCCAGTCACTGAAAATGTGCTCCAGTTCACACCAAAATTGAAGAAAGCATTTCTGTTGACTTTAATGAAAGATGACTTAGATTCCCTATGCGTTGGAAAAATAAATGTCTGAATTCTAGGTCTAATATTTTTGGCTCTTTCTCTATGCCCATTTTGAGGGCTATGGATCACTACATTCTCTGTTATTAGCTAAGAGAACTCAAATAAATGGAGCACAGGGAACTTCTTGCTTGGAGGTCGTAGTTCTTTTGAGGACAAAGAGGAGAAGAGACTGTGCATGGCTAATGTTGATGGAGAGAGTCTCCTGCAGACAGCATGCTACAGCCATGGATCCTGCCAAAGCTATTGTGTGATGGTGTATTTGAGACCCACAGCCAGCAGATGCTGGAATATTTGCTATAGGCATTGACTTTCTGCAAATAAGTGACTAGAGAAACTGACAGTCACATGCTAGTATGTGGAAACAATTTTATCTTCCATACCTACCTTACAGGTATCTATAAATTCATGCCCATTTTCATGTTCCTGGAATCTTTTCAGTCCGTAGGAAATGAACTGTAAAGAATGGATGATGCTTCCTATATCAAGGGACATTTGGTGAAATTCTGGGCACTCCAAAACTCAATCCACATTGATTTTCGGCTTTAAAGACAAGGTAAAATGGTTACAGAGCTTACATACCCTGAGGCATTGCCTCAGCAGCAATTTTCATTTATGCACAAAGTTGTAGTATCTCATTTGAGATACAAATCTTTGTGGATATTAGACTAAGGGTAGTAGATCTGACAGCCTTCTTACTGTAGTTCAGGATGTCACATACTGACTAAGCTGAAATTTTCCATGGAAGCTGAGGTTCATTGTCAAATAATAGTCAGTGGGATCAGGCACTTATCTTTTAGAAGCTGGCCTTGTTCCAATGAGTTTTGGAGGAAGGCTGATTTACACTTCCTGGGATATAACCCAGGTTCTTCACTCTCTGCCAAGGGAAGGAGAGGGGCAGAGCAATCCCGTGAACTGACAAAGGGAAATTGCTTCAGAGCGTCAAAATCACCCACACAGCAGACATAGGAATTCTGTAACTAAATGGCAAAGCCATCCCGTTTTTTCACTGACTTGACTAATTCCATTGTATTGCATTGTATTACAGATTCCCTATGAAACACCAGAATTTCTAGAAATTTATTTCAAGCTTCTTATAGTATGGAACATGTTGTTTGGCATATAAATTTAGAAAATAAATAAGAAAAAATCTGAAATCACAAATGAAATAAGATTTGTTGAGCAGTGGAGGAGAGGAGGGAAGCACATTTATAACAGTTTTTTTTTTTTTTTTTTTTTTTTGCTGTGAACACTTAGATTTAGAAGAGAGGAAATGGCAGCATTCTGTTTAATCTGAAGAAAAAGTGAGATCATTTGATGAGTACAGCCTAATCCTCAGTGAATGTTCATCAACTTCATAAAACCTAGTTCCAAAGCCTCACAGCCATCCTTCAAGTAGCAATCCTTTCAGTAAGTTTCCACTGAGGATATTACTCTGGTGCCACGGAGAGTGTCTTAGAGTTTGCTACAAAACTGCAATGCATCAGTGCACACCTTCAAATGAACCCTGAGAGGTAGAGGGGAAAGCTTATAGTTGGAAGTCATTTTGTTACTTAAGGACAAATTTGACCCAGATGGCCCCTTGGAAGTCAGTGAGAGATAGACACAGTGAAGATGTCAGTTCTTCCTTTTTACCAGGAATGAAAAAGTCATTTCCAGCAATTAATATGTTTGAGAAAAGTAATTGTCTCTTTTCCTGCAGACAAGTAGGGAAAAAAAAAGTAAAATTATTCTACACTGAAAAAGAAATTTTGATACTTGGGGCATTAAGATGGGTTACATCAAGGTTTTGTTAAGTCAGTGGAGTTATGTTGTGTATCAGCTGAGGGTTTGCCTTCTCAAGGGGCAGATCTGATATATTTCTATAATCAGGCTTCCCTAGGATAATTGTCCTAATTGGGTTTGGCTAGTGAATTCCCATTACATTACTTTTTATTCCTGGTTAGTTTGGGTTATCAGCATTTCTTTTCTTAAAGTCAGTGAATATTCAACAGGACATCAGATTCTTAAAGATTGTCTCTACGTCTGAGAACTAGAAAGGTCACTGGACTGATTTAATATTTTGCCTCTACAGTTTTCCTTCCCATGCAATACTCATTACTATTTGAGTCAAATGACAACTCATACCTCATTATCCTCTGTTCCTATATTTTGGGATTATTAGACTCACTTCTAACATTATTACTATTAACATCTTATTATCACTGTAACTGTAACATTAGGGGGTTCTATATAGGAAATTTACAAAATTCAAACAATTTTTTGTCTCAATCTTTCAAAAGCATGATACATAGAAAAAAAAAAAAACAACAAAAAAATTAAAAACAAACCCAAATCACTACTTATACTCTTAAGTGGCCTACCCATATTTCAATCAGGAGATGGATGCTTTATCCAGATGAGAACCTAGTTTCAATTATTTTCCTGAAACAGAAAAGCAGAAGTGAAGTCCTGGCCTTATTAAGGCTATTGGCTGCTTAGCCATTAGTTTTCAGTTCTTAGGATTCAAAGCCACTTTTTCCTTCCAGATCTTTTTTGTTTGTCTTTTTTTTTGTTTGTTTGTTTGGGGGTTTTGGGGTTTTTTTTTTGTTTTTCTTTGTTTGTTTGTTTGTTTGTTTGTTTTGGTTTTTTGTTTGTTTGTTTGGGGGTTTTGGTTTTTTTTTGTTTTTCTTTGGTTGGTTTTTTGTTTGTTTGTTTGTGGTTTTTTTTTGTTTGTTTGTTTGGGGTTTTTTTGTTTTTTGTTTTTAACATTTTGCAACTATTCTTTAGTGAATCCATCAGAACTGTTTGGTGTAGATTCAGACTCCACAAGAGGATCAAAAAAGATGTCTGTGGGATACTAAGTAAATCCAATGTGTTCCTTCTGTGAACTACAAAGTCCAGGCTTCTACACCCCTTACCTTTGAAAGGGAAAGAAGGTATGTTTTCATAACATAGCTTTCTTCAATTAAAACAGCAAAGGGAAACATATTGGGGGGGGGTGGGGTGGAAGAGACTCCTATTTAGCTGACACGTTGAAGTCAACTCAAAACCTTCAAACCAGCTGTACTGATACAGCTACAGAGAGAAAGAGAGCTTTCCAGGCTGGAATCTCTCGAGGGACCTGGAGGTGATACAGTCTTTTTCTTTTCTGTGTCTCTCTATTTTTTTATTTGCCCTACAGTCTCACAAAGTGGGAACACATGAAGTTAAAAGGAATAAGCTTGTCTAACATCTAATAAGAGAAGAATCTGTCACTGCCAGTGATGTGAATGGGAATACAAAAGCTGTAGGCATGTATATTCCTTCGGCAGCAAAAGCACAACAAGGCAAAAGGTTAGCCTAAGATCTGCTCTTGGTTGCTTTGGAAGCTCTGTTTAATTGTTAGTCACGATGCACTGTGGGCAGAACAATTAGTTGTATCTATATTAGATCTAAGCTGTAATTATTTGTTACATTAATCATGACTAGAGTGAGAATTTAATTAGTCACGAACATTACGTGATTTTTTTTTCTTTTTTTTTTTTTTTTTAGAAGAGGGGGGAAGTGTCCAGTTGTCTTATTAAATACATCTTATTAAAATGAGTCCTGGATGTCTGCAAGCCAGCATCACACCCAGGGTCTTTCCACCTGCTGAACATGCAGGATTCCCATCCCAACAGCACAGACTAGCACTGTCTTGCATTGACAAAGCCATGTATCAGAGGCAGGGCTGAATTCAGACACTATGGGTTGGAGGGGTGGGGGAATGAATTGCAGGGTGGTCGCAACACCGGCTCATTACTTAAAGTCTATTAAAGTGAGTCAAGGGGGGCTGAGGTGCCTCCTTCAACCATGCTTGCTCCACTCCAGGTAAATTGGTTCCCAAACAGAACAATTTATGTCCCTCTTTGCATCCTGTGTGGGATGGGCAGATGGCATTTTGTTCCCATTTCCCTGCACTAGCAACATTTATCACAGGGCAGTACTGCTGCGAGACCTTCCCCAGTGCGAGGGCTCCCCTGTTGCCATGCGTAGCAGCATTTTGGCTCCCTCGCTCCTCCGAGCAGCTGCCAGTTCAGGGGGAAGCCACAAATACCGGGGGAACAGCTGGGACTGCTGCCTCGCCCGCTGGAGCATGGGGGCAGTCGGGACTGAGTGGTGGTTTCTTGAGCTGCTCTTCGATCCCCTCTATCGCTGTTGCTGTTACCATAGTACCTCGATTCCTAACCGCTGCCAGCCCTCTGCAGTGTGAGCTGCTGTCTGAGCACAGAGGCAAACCGCCATCGCCTCTGTCCCAGAGAGCCAAGGAGTAGGTAGGTGATGGTCCCTGGATCCGGGCAGAGAGGAGGGAGTGTGAGAAAAGAGGATGTTACCATCTCCAAAAAGGGGACAACATTCATGTCCCTGCCTCCTGAAAATGACTGGGTGTTTTGCAGGATTAACATTAGAGGGGAGAACTGACGAAGCTTTAGGAAAAGGAAAGCAAAGTATATTTTCAGGTGTTTTTAGGGAGTTTCTTCCCTAGTGCAAGGGACTGTATAGGCAAAAGTACAAAGGAGCTGTTTTGGAAAGTTTACAGAAGAGACGGAACAAGGCTGGGATAATGTGCTGGTTGAAGGAGGAGTCACTTTGACAGCAAAAGAGACAAGACAGACAGTTCCTGTTCCTGGGACAGCTTGTGTGACTTGTCCTGCGGTTCACTTGCCTGCATGTGTATGCCCACGTCTGTGCTGTGTATGTGCATCCCCACACCAATGTCAATAGGGCTTTGAGCTGCTGTCTGAGTCAGTTTCCTCTTTGCAGGAGTGGGACCTACATTACAAAACCCATTGATTTTGATCCACAGAAACAGTCCCACCGCAGGGGTTGAGACTATTTGTGCGAGTAAGTGCTCTCTCTGACATGACAGAGTTTGCCTGAAGCTGCAGGATAATTTTCAGACATCTGCTCCTTGCAGAAGGGGCTGCTTCTCCCACAGACCAGATTTCAGCATTTGGGAGTTCCTTCATTATGCTTTCCAAGGTGAGTTCATGTATTATAGTCCAGGCAGAAATTTGCCAAACAGATTTGAGTGTCTGATGGCAATCCAGAAAAAATAATAACATCCATATAATAGTTGATTCCTCTTTATGTGCCTAAGGTTTTGTTCTTTCTTTGTGTTGCTAATTAGGAGTGTAAATGAAAGCCGGGACAATTCTACACCTAAAGTTTTAGGTATTAAAACATGTCTTGTTACTGAGCTGCTTCTGTGATCTGTCATCACTCTATTTAACACTGACCAAATCTGTCAACTTTAGCAATATGTCAGTTTATGAGTTGTTTTGTTTGTTGTTTTTGGTTTTGTGGGTTTTGTTATTGTGGTGGTTGTTTTTCCCCAGCCTGTACTGTAAGAAAAATATGCCAGACAAGTGTGGAGTTACTTTGTTATTATTCTCATTTGTATGTGGATGACTGAAATACTACTGAAGAAAAGTTAAATTGTCAGGACAAGATTTACTCCTCAATGTATCTCTAAAGTAACATCTTTGTCATCTCAGCAGCTCTTCCCCTCACATGAGAAATACTAAGAGAGATGATATTTTGAAAATCTGGTCCATAATATGTCTACCTAGAACATCATTTGGAAATAAGAGTTGCTTCTTACAACCATGGACTCCTTTGTAAACTCATCTTAGCATTGCTGCATGCACATGAGAAACACAAATTTATAGGAAAAATGCCTCTCAGTTTTTTCTTCCAATGTTATTTGAGGACCAAGTAACCCATCATATTCCCATGAAGTGATGTTTGCAATGAAGGAGCAGGCATATCTGTTTCCAATTACAATATTGTGTTGATGCACTGACAGCTGGTTGAATATTTTGTTTCTCTTTTATTTATTTAATTACAAATTTGCTCTAATGGAAAATAAAAGTAAAAAATGACAGATGAGAAGTCATGAGCTCTTTTCTACATTTCAATCAACTCTAAATAAATTCCAGCAACTCAAACAAAGCTGTTAGTCGAGAAATTTCCTATTTAGACATTTAATTCAAAAAGGTTGTAAATGCCTCATTAGCACACCCTTTCTGTGCATTTATTAAAACATTTGGCAATATTTGCAAACAGTAACAAGCAAAGCTTTAGCCATTGGGAGATGAAGTACTATCTCCAAGTCTAAAGGCATGGACAAACCTCTAAGAACTGCCACCCGATTTGAACAGCACCATCCTTTGGCCGTTCCATCTTTTTTTTTTTCTCCTCTTAGACCTTCATTTGCTTCACCTCGTAGGTGTGAGGCACATTGTTCCCTTTAGCTGAGAGGTCAGTGTTCAAATGATACTTTCTGTGCTCCAGATGAAGGAAGTGGATGTTAGTCTACATAATAACAACATACCATGAATCAAACCTGTGACCTTTTAGTCTGAAAGTTCAAACCTTGAAAATCTTTGCTAAAGGATTAATGCATTTTCACAATCAGTAACCTTGCCAGCAGAGGGAGATATGGCTTCAGGCAGTGAATCACGCCAATGCATAATTTGTCTATTAGAAAAACTAATTCTGAATATCCTATGTTATGTAGAGGTTAGGCTTGCAGTTGTGTAATATATACCTGGGTCTGTCCCTGAGTAGGTATGCGGACACTTTAGCACAGGGCACAGTGTTTGCTACAACACCCAACCCAATTATAAGCAGAAATATATTAAAGCAACACAAACAATGGAGTGGATTGGGTAGTTAAGTATTAATAAATACAAATTATTACCTATAAAAATTGATTCTAGGTGCTTGAGGTCAATAAAGAAACCCTCAGGGGCTACCACAACAGCTGAAGATACTTCCCATTGCAGCAAGTAAATATGAGACCCTCAAAACCCCTGTACCCCAGCAGCCACAGGATCGTACTGGCTGGCTGCATTCACAGTTCTCATATGGCGGTGGATGGGCATACTTTACCTTCATGCATAACCCATGATAATGCTTATAACTGCTTAGCTGTTGTTTCCACCTCCCATTGCACCTGTTCAAAACACAAGGTATTTCCCTTCCAGGTTTCAAGGGGCTCTGTCCTAATGCAATTCAATTTCCCTAAAATTCTGTAGATGCAGTCGTGCAAGTGGAGCTGGGGATTTGTTTTCTTCCATCCTCCTGGTATTATAATGTACATTTATTGCATCACCACCCTTTAGATTGTCATGTTTATATTATATCTCCTTATTTATAGTGGATTGCCAGCATAAGTCCCTGAATGCAATTTTATTTGGTTGCATTTATGATATTTCTGAAATATGTCAGATATTAGGGATAACTTTATTGCTGTTTTAGACACTACAAGGAAAACATCAGACAATTGCTCAGTAAGCAACCTCTTAACAACAACAACAACAAAAAAGTTCCACTCCTTTAAGTCAGTTTTCCAACAACAATCTTCATGAAAATGACTTCTAATTTAAAGGAAACTAAGGTATTGCTCACCTCGCCAACAGGGCAAATGGCTCTTTTTGGCCAGATCACAGAAATGAGCTTTCTTAAGTACATTGCACCTTAAAGCTGACATTATTGCAGAAAAGCATATACAACACCTTGTCAGCATGGAATAACTGGGCTCGGCCAAGTTGTCATTTCTGACAGGTCTGTGTAATGAGCAAGAGAACGCTGAGATGGTCGAAAAGTTTTTTCACTTGTTGTTGATGTGGTTTTATTTTACCCGAATCAGCAGGGTAGAGCTGTTTGGGGTGATAAGACCATATATATGTGTCTCATTATGAACTCTACATTATCAAGTTGTTGTCACCCATGCTATCGCACTTAGCCACATTTATGTTTGGGATTCATTTTGTACAATTTCTTTACATTCTTAGCCTGGGAACAGCAGAAAATCTGATTGTCTGGAGCATGAGACACTAGCTAGCAGGACTGACCATGCATGTTAAACCTACATGCACTTGCAAAACCACTAATAATGGGAAGCACTAATTGGATCAGAATTTTTGTTTTGCACTCATTCTTAAAACACATATTTACATTGAAGAGTATGAAAAAGAGTAAAAAGAGGGGGAAAAAAAAAAGGAGTTCAAGCCAATAAAAAATAAGAAATTAAGACTTTTCTATTACAATTCTAGTGACTATGACATTTTTGTTCAAATCCTGCCAGGAAAGCAATACAGCAGTCTGGATAGGGAAGACTCTCAGGAAAAGCTGGAATTTATTTCAACACTGATTTGCCTGGCTTATTTTTGCATATGACCCTTCATTTCTCCATGCCTTAGCTCCCCAGCATGTCAAGTAAGAATAGTGTTTCCAGTCTCCTTTGTAAAGCATTTTAAGATGTACAGATGAGAAGCACTTTATAAGACGTAGGGATTAGTAAAAGCACAACAATAAAAAAAGATGAAAGGGATCAGAGGTTAGAATTTAAAACACTAATAATAATCACACAGGCACAGAATTAAGATGGTCAAAAATAAATCCTTTTGAGCTGCACCTTGAATAGCTGGGGATGGGGAAGGGACAAGAAGAACAAAGAAATAAAACCTTCTTTTAGTCAGTTGTCAATATCGTCAGTACAAAAACACACACACATACTTTGTGATGCCATTTGAATTATGTAAGAAAATTTGAAATAGGGCAGGAAATAGAAGCTATTCATGTGCAGAGAAAGATCAGATAAGTAAATTAAACTATATGTTGAATTCTGCTGTAAGCAGATATCCCTTAAGGCTACAAAAATAATGATTTGATTATCAAAGCTGCAGAATGTGTAGCTCATCTCCCTTTGTGTTACAAGGAGCCTTTCCATTAAATTTGTTGTTAAGCAAAATGTCTATGGGAGACTCATTTTGGATACTGATTATGCACCTCTTAGGAGAGGAACTCGTTGCCTTCCTCCTGCATGCTGGAGTTACATTCCAGCAAGGAGCTGCAAGGTCAAGCTATCAGCCCCATGTCTTCGATATACCTGGAATGAGTATATTCTGTCAGCATATTCAATAAAGCAATTACAATAGCATTAATGCAAACGACCAATGTATCAGATGCAGTGTAGGGGTAGAAGATGAAAGCATTTTAACATATTCTGCCCCAAATTTAAGAAGCTGTTTTATTTCATATGGCTCCACAGGAATGAAGGTCAGCCAAACAGGCAACCCATGCCAGAGGACTGTATGAGTGACATGAAGGGAAAAGGTGACTAGTCAAGGTTATCTTAATTGCTTTGGCTCAGCACTTGAAGGCAATCTCATTCATTTTCCAGGGCACTAGATCACCAGTGGTGAGATGTTTAACACCTCTGTTCTGGTGTGCAGTGGCTAAATGAAGACAAGAAGTTGCTCTCTCCTTCTGTGCTGATGAAGAGGCTACCCCAATGGGAAAACAATAGTCCCTATTCATATCTGGGTATTGTTGAAAGGATGGAGAAAGCATAACAAGGCCATAGCATCTGCTGGATGAATATATTGTAGGGAATACAGTAGGTCTTCCTAAGAATGCCTGTCTTTAGAAACATTTGGCAGCTGCTATGCATCAGACACATCAGACCCTCTTTGAAAGTAAAATGAAGTTTGCTGGATTTGAAGAGCAGCTGCCATGTACGGAGGAAAAAGGTATGAAGGATATGCTTATGACCAGTTAGATACCTCCTGCCACAGCACATCATATGTTGCAATGAGATTTCGGCATATGTTACCATTGATTCAGCAATGTGGGTGGGCTTGGGACAGATGCTGCTAAGTAACCAGGATGAGAACTTTGCAGGTAGGCTGCTAAGATGGAACATGAAAGCCCAAGAGCTCTGTCTGAGATATTTTGCCTTCTGTGTTCTGTGGCTTCATTTCCTTTCTTCATCCTAGTCTCTTCCTCACCTATTCCTGTTAGAGGTTGTGAGGTAAAACCAGATCTCCGTCATTTACTTCTTTGGAACTCACATTATATGTTTCATTAGGCACCTATATCAACATTTTTCATTGAAATCCTATATATTACATATTACATCTCTGATATATCTTCACTTTTTTCCAGTAAAGAACACATTTGAAGCAGGAAAACCTTATTCATTCAGCACCAGTCAAAAAGGGAACAACTGTTTAAAATTACTAAACATATCTTCTTAAATGTGTTAGATTGGAGGAAGTTTTTGATGATGGGTTTGTAGTGACTTGGCAGGAGCCACAGAGACTGCAGAGCATCCCACAGCTGTACTAGTAAGACTTAAAAATTACAAGATTCATTCTACACTAAATTTCAAAATTATCTCAGCTTGATGTCTGAATAATTTCTGGTAGGAATGAACTCTGAAGGCAAATCTAACTTGGGTGTCCTAGATGTCTTTATTTGCAGGGTTGTGCAGGAGAAAGGAAGTTGACAGCATTGGCCATGTGGCCACTTCCACTGGTGTTCTGCCAGAAACTGGACAAATCTGAACATAATTCTGCTGAGTTTCCACACCCATTACCAATGCTGGCTCAAATACTGCTGTCGGTTCCATCTACTGACTTCACAGGGTTCCATGGACACCCGTGGGATTTAAGGAGAAGAAAGGAGATCAAGACTACCGCAGGTTTCCTAGCTTGTATCTTTTTCCTTTGTCTTCCTCTTCCTTTTCTTCCATTCTTTCTTCACTTCGTCTCAGTTGATTCCATTTTAAAAGTCACAACATTATTTTTTTTATCATTAAAACCATAAAAATATATTGCAAGAAATGCACAGAAAGAGAGAATTTGATCTGGCATAGGTTTGAGAAGGGAAAAGTTCACACCATAAATAAGAATTTACATCAGTATGATGCCCTGCAACTTATTATGGGTCCTGACTACCTTTTCTCCACAGTTTCACTGTGATTACCTCAGGAGAAGTAAGCTCAAGCAAAAATTTGCTTCTTACAGCCTTTTCCCCACGGTAGGGCCATTTGACTACGTGGCTGTCCCTAAGTCCCTCTGACTGCCCACTCTGCCCCACCTCCTGTTCTCAAGGCAACCCATCTGACAAGTAACAATGTGAGGTGAAGTGCTAGCAAAGAGCTGCTTCTTCTGACTCTCACTTCTGTAGATAGCTGAGTTCACAACTTACCCCAAAGTGATTAGAGACATAAAAATCCCCCCTCCCTCCCTCTCTTGACTCAGTGCATTATTGCAATTGCTAATTTAAGTGGGACGTGAGGTGAGTTCTTTCAAAGAGTGAACCTGACCCTTCACCTCTCCAGCACTACCCGTGGCTGTTGCAAAGCAATTGTGCCCGTCAATGGAGAACAGAGAGCAGTAAAAGTAATGAGAAAGGTAATAAGAGTTAAAACAAAGGTAGATGGACCTCAAACGAAAACAGGAAGATTTAGGATACCTGGAGAAAGACAAGTCAGCATTATATAGAGACGAATTAATACTTTGGGATTAAACTGTGTGTGAAGGGTAGGGGCATAGTGCACTAAAAATAGGAACAGGGTAATTTAGAAGCTAATCAAGCTCTGTCACAGACAAAATTAATAAGTAAAAAAAGTTTTAACAAGACATTAGCCATCCGAAGAACCTAGAAGGCCTGTGGAGGAGGATATTGTATCAGAAGGTGTTATTAACACTGCTATTATTAGATTGGGTATGATTAACAGGACTTGGTCAGAAAGAAGCAAGGTGAGGTTTAGAAGTACAGTGGTGGATCACCCAGAATGTCATTATAGAGGTGAAAATTGTAAAAAGGAGCAGGAAATAGAGGAAATAGTTTTGGAAAATGACAGATGGAAAGATAGTAAAGTGTTCTGAGCTCTTCTATATGGTGTAAAGACACACTGAGTGAGAGCAAGCAAGGTAGTTGTTTTCTCCTCTGTCCATGTTTTAATTGCCATAATGCAACGGCTAACATTTGCAAAGATGAGATTTCATAGACAGAGGACATTTACAGGCTCATTATCAGTTTCCAGGTTTGTGTCTGTTTTTTTTCTTGCAATGATTTGCAATTGAGATTTCATAAGAGCTGAGAACCAGATATTCAGCTGGTGTAAACTAGTGATACTCCACTGAAATCAGTGGAAATGAACTGATTTCCACCACTCTTGTGATTCAACATTCACCTTGAAAGCAGAGTGAAAAAATATGAAAGAGTTTCATAAAGGTGAATTTTTGAAGGACAGGTCTGGTTGTAATCACCAGGTGAAGAAGTAATTTGCTGAGTGTCAAAAGAGACATGGGCACACTGGGAAAAAGATCACTGGTTCCAGACATTGATTTCAAAGCCTCTATTACTGAACACCCCCAGAGGCAAGGTCCTGGTCTAGATGGACATCTCTTATTTTCTTTTGTTCTAATTAAAATTAAAAAGATATTTACTCAGAGATACACCCATTTCTTGGAGTTTCTATTGTAGGATTTGCTGGTTTTGTTTATGTTTTGGCCTACACATATTTTGGATCAGAGGATACCTTTTTCTGTGATTTCCTTGCTGTTGCTTCTCACCAGCACATATGCACATAATTGGCTATTACAAATGACTCCTTATCCTCACCTGGATCCATTTCAATCTGTTACGAATTCTGCTCAGCATTAGTCTGACCCTTAAAAAGCAAAACCTTACTAAGTCAGTAGGTACTTTTTTTGTGTGTTTGTTGGTTAGCAACAATAGAACCTTAATTAATCAGGAGCATCTAGTATCTACTCAATGCAGATTGTTATTATTCACAAAGAACTGCATTTCATCTGGAAAAGAGGTAGTATTTCAGCACTCTGGCACTGCCACATTTCATTTCCACCCCTTCAAACAGATTCTTTAGTCTGTGGTGCCAATCAGGAGTGATTTCTCTGAACTATATGCCATTACATGGGGGTAAACCCAGCTGTGAGCTCAGACTCTGTTTGCCTGCATCCGCTAGGTTTTAACCACGCACTAATCACTGGGGCATCCAGTCACCATTATTCCTGCAGAGACAATTTGACAGGTGACACTGTGACAGTAACGTCGCTGCTGACCGCCAGCTAAGTCCCTGGCTCTGGAGCGGCACGACCACTGGAAAGCTCAGCAGACTGCCTCTTCCCTGCCTGTGTGTGCTCACCATATTTCAGCTGAGCAAAGGCGTCCTCCTCTCCCTGCAAATCGCATTACACTCTCTGTTTTCTGATAGAAAGCAGTAGTGAACCTGTAGAGCTCCGAAACACATAATATGCATGGCTGCTGTTTTACACTTGTAACATCTTGTATGCACTGAAATGTACAGCTGTTTACACTTGTAGCTCTGTCAAGTAAACAAGTGGTGATTTCTTATGATAGAGGGGAAATTGGCACAGGGCTGCTATTCACTCACCTACAGCCTGGCAACTGCTGGTGGTGGAAATCATTCTTTAGGCACCAAAATTTCTTCCAGCATACTGTAAAACTGGTTTCTCTGAGGTGGAGAAGAGGTACAAGGAAATCTATTGGCTGCATCTGTATATCTAGAAATGGTAGCCACTGAGCATCTGATGGGCTCTGCCTCCTGCCACAGCCACCCACGTAAGTGCCTCGCAAACAGCCTGTGCAGTGGCTGTGCCAGGGCACACCGGCACGCAAGTCCAGACCAGGCATTTTCAGGTAGTTCTCCTCCAGGAGCTGTACAGCTTGTTACCTAAGCTGCTTTGTGAGTCTGCACTGGAGAGGGGCTTGGACACATCTTTGTCCCCTAAAGAAGGATCCATTATAACTTTTAGGATTAGGAAAGATTATTAGAATTCCTAAAATGACTGAGTCTAGATGGTCTTTTCAGTAGTGAACTAGAAAGGGCAACCAATGAATCTAGTGAATTGCAAGTTCATAGCAAACAAAAAGAAGCAGTTATTGTACATGGTGTAGAGATGACTTTTGTTTTGCTTTGCAACAGAAAGTTAGTGTGTACTAAAAGTTTACGTGAGTTCCCAGGGAAGCTGGACATATGTGTAGAGGTGAAATCCTTAAAATACTAAGAAAAAACAAAATAATAGCATAGCGTAGTGTAGCGTCACGTAGCATAACATAGCGTAACATAGCATAGCATGGCATAGTATAGAATAGAATAATTTAGGTTAGAAAAGACCCTTTAGATCATTGAATCCACTGTTAAATTACACTGCCAAGTCCACCACTAAACCATGTCCCTAAGCACTACACCTACACGTCCTTTAAATATCTCCAGGCATGGTGACTCAACCACTTTCCTGGGAAGCCTGTTTCAACACTTGACAAACCTCTTGATGAAGAAATAATATCCAATCTAAGCCTCCCCTGGTGCAACTTGAGGCCATTTCCTCTTGTCCTGTCATCTGTTACTTGGGAGAAGTGACCAACACCCACCTTGCTACAAGCTCCTTTCAGGTCATCGTAGAGGGCAATGAAGTCCCCCCACAGCCTCCTCTTCTCCAGAGTAAACAACCCCAGCTCCTTCAGCCACTTCTCATAAGACTTGTTCTCCAGACCCCTCAGCAGATTTGCTGTGCATCTCTGGACACACTCTAGAATCTCAATGGTGTTCCTGTAGTGAGGGGCCCAAAACTGGGCCGAGTACTTGAGGTGGGGCCTCACCAGTGCAAGTGCAGAAGGATGATCACTTCCCTAGTCGTACTCACCACATTATTCCCGATACAAGCCAGGATGCCTTTGGCCTTCTTGGCCACCTGGGAACACTTCTGGCTCATATTCAGCAGGCTGTCAACCCGCTGGTCTTTTTCTTCCAGGCAGCTCTCCAGCCACTCTTCCCCAGGCTTGGAGTGCTGCATGGGGTTGTTGTGACCCAAGTGCAGGAGGCAGCACTGAGCCTTGTTGAATCTAAGAGACATTTCTGTCTCAGCAGAGTCAATCAGCAAACTGTTGGATGCTGGAAGAGTCTCCAGGGACCTGTGCACTTGCCCCTTTCTGTATGTTATTATATACTTGTCCTATTCCTACCCTCATACATGGACATCTGCTTGTGATCATAGCTGCAGACAGGTCACGGGACTAAATGGTGCTTTTCTTGACAAAGGTGTTCAAATTCCCTTCAGGACTTCACTGTACTAAAAATCAAATGTCTCTGTACAACATAGTCTCTGTCCAAGAGAAATTGTAGTCTGGCTGAAGAAACGGGTTGGGTTTTTTTTTATTTTTTTTTTTTTTTTGCATCATTTTGTGGCCCACGATTTTACCAGGTGACAAAACAGAGCAAACAGAGTCATATTTTTTCTTCATGGCAGCCTCTGTTTCAGCTAAAAATAAAATAAATAATTTTAAAAAGAAACCTGAAAACATCCTCCATGTACAATTACACAGTTCTACCGTCACAATCTGGGGAACAGCAGCACAGCATGTCACAGTTGACATGTAGAGATGTAAGATAAAAGAAAACAGGAAAGATAATCACTGTCAAAGCTGTAAGAGTGGAGGAAAGGACACCTACAAGCTCACTCTACCCATCTGAAGGCTGGGCAAGAGGAAAGGAAGATATACACAGAAGCCCTGGGGAGAGCTGAGGTGCTCCATCCCTTGAGACACGGCTCTCAGGTTTACCTGTGAGGAGTGACATGGTGTGTAAAGTCACATCATCTGGTGCTTGTGATGGGAGGTCTCACATTGTACTCAACACAAGAGGAATAGCTGGAGAGTGCTCGGCACTGGGGATTTAGAGGAAGACACAGGAGAGATTGCACTGGAAAGCTACGGAGTGGAGAATGCAGTTATATTCTCTTCAAAGGGCACATGGTGTTGGTAAGGATTGAAGATGTTTTGTCTGAAACTTACTGAAAGGATTCACTGGATTATTTTTTTTTAACATTTCTAAGAAGAAACAGAACAGAACAAAACAAAACAATGAAGTAATCAGCAATATCTGAATTCCAATTTACTACTGGGGGGTCTGGTAGTCCAAGGAAAGAATTGGAGGCTGACCACGTTTTTAATTTTCTGTAATTATAGCTTTTGACTTACATTTTTGGGACAATCTTTTTTTTTTTTTTTTTTTTTTAAATGGGTCAGGAGCAGAAAGAGGGTTGAATATAACTCCCTTTGAAATGCAGGGAAAACTTACCCAGTCTTACCACCTTTTTTCACACCTAATTTTTCAGCTTTGTTTTAGAGCCTAAAATACATACAAGGACTACTGCTCTAGCATTACAGGAGAATTACAGAGCACCTGAGTCCTGCCAGGGTGCAATGCTCCTCTCCTGATATTAGAAGAATACACCTACAATATCACATTCATAACCTCCACACACACATATGTACCCATATACATGCGCTTCATTTACACCTAAATGTTTCTCTCATTTCTTGTGGTTCAGAAGAAAGCACTCGAGATTTGCATTTGTGTGACTCAAATAGAATGGAGCAAATTGGTTTTAAATAAAACCTATTGAAAAAAAAAATAAAATCACCATTTACATTTCAGCCAATATGCATGTTTTTAAAAGTCCTGAAGTATTGATCACAGTAGTTAGGCATAATCAAAAAGCCTCCAACAGGGTCATAAGCACAGCTCTGCCTGTATGTTTTTTTGTTCTCAGCATTAGGTACATCTCCCTTGAGTTTTTCTGGAGCTGTATTAATTGGATGATTAAAGCAAAAGCCAGATCAATCGGAATTTGAAGAGATGGTGAGTGTTATAATAAAACCAAAAATAAAGTGTTGTATCTACACGGTTAAAAAAATCAATGAAGTTTAGAGGAATAATGCAAAGAAGAAAATAAGAAAAGGCTAATTGCTCCATCTTTTTGCAGAGTTATTTCCTGAATCACTTTCCAATCTTTATTCTTTTCTTTTTATGTCTCTGCAGAATGACCCTTGCTCTCTCTTTTCACACATATGCAAAACCATGGCTACATTAACAACTCTGCGGCTTGCTCCCTTGATTCCTTTTCTTTCCTGCTTAAAATTGCCCTTTCTGGCCTTATTACACACAGTGGCTAATGCACTCAGCTGAGACAGAGGAGATCTGGGTTCAACCCATAGTTCTACCCCTAAATAAGTGTATAATCTAGGGCACAATGTTTAATGAGTTCCCCACTTGTGTAATAGGACTGCCAGTATTCACTTGTCTATCCTGACTATTTAAATTGTCAGCCCATATGGCAGGATCATTTCCTTTTCAGAGTCAGAGTTCAGATCCCATTCTTAGTTTGGGTCTATTGGCACTACAGTAGTTGGGGGGAAAAAAGTAATAATACAAGTAAATTCAGTTCTACAGGGGGAAGTGGAAACATTTGCAGTTATATTAAGGATCTGTTTAAACACTCACTTGTCTCAGCAGTGCCCAGCTCCGAGAAAATACAGGGAGCAGCACAGTGACGCTTCTGCAGCTAAAAGTGTACCTCCATTAATTGGCAGGATGAAGGATAGGCTGTTAACTTTCCTGCTGGTGCTCTGTGTACTGAAAAGATGAATCTTCTAAATAAGACATTGTATCCAGTGGTTCAGCATCATTTACAGACACCAACCTGGCCTCTGTTTCTTTTTGAAACTTGGGCAATGACTTGTTCCACTCTGATGGCCTGGAGGTAGTCTTTTCAACCCAAATCTGAATACCTAAATAAATGTGTTGCCTTGGAAAGATCCTGCCTACCCAGCATATCATTGCTGAATACTAGGCTGCTTATTTAGCTGCTTAAACATAGCATTTAAGCACCTGACTTGGAAGATCTTGGCGCACACTTCCCCTGTCTCCAGCTATAACATTGGATGTGCTCCCAGAAGTCCAAGGCTATCAGAAGGTAAACATTGTTCCCCCTACTGAGAATAATAATTTTCATCATTCCCAACCAGGGACTTCTCTATATTAGTTAAAGAATTTCCAAATATCTTGTAAGGAAAACAAGTGATGTCAAAATAAAACAATCTAGCTGCCCCTGCCACTGCTGAGAAGTTAAATAAAGGATATACAGATCACTTCTATACCCGGGGGCTACCTGATGAGCTCAACACAAAATAATTTATAGAGCAAAATAAACCATTGCTTGTACTAAGAAAATGGCTGCATGCCCTGGACCTTTCCTGGACAACATGGCGAAAAGGTATTCCCAGCAATCTCCTGGTGTTCTTCCCTCTTCTGTTTTCTCTTAGGCTCTTTGCTGTTGGTTGCTGTCAGTGTATGCCTTCAGATATCTCATCACTTAGCTCCTGAAGCCCTAATTCAACCCTCCTCTCCCTTACCTCATCACCCTGATTCCCTCCTCTTTCCCAGCAATGTCCTTCCCTCCAGCAAAACTGGAAGACCAAAGAACAGGCTTCTACTTCTTGCAGATGCTATATTTATTTGTCTCCCCTGAGGACCGTGTCACCCGTACGAGTGTTGGAGTGAGGAATGAGGTGGTGTGTTGTGAAGCGTTTCCTTATCATTCGGACTGCTCCCACTCAGAAGGACTTAACTGCCCCAGTCAAAAGTTGTGGGAAAATGTCCTGATTCATGTAGCAAGCAGTGTGAATATAGAGGCATATGGAGGAAGTGTGAACCAGAAGAGCACTATTGATTTCAAGTCAGAGGAGTGATACTGATTTACAGTAGTAGAGGAGCTTACATTTTAAGAGAAGAGGTGAAACCTTGATTCTTTGAAGCCAACTTTGCCATTGACTTCATCAAGACAGTATTTAATTTTAGGAGGACTGACCTGTTATTTTTTAAGGTAAAAATTAAGCAGCCCTAGGGAAAACTTTTAAAGAATTCTTAAACCCTTGTTCCTCCTCTGGTGAGTGTCACATTTCAAGGCTTAAAACAAACAAACAAAAAAAGTAAACAAATCCCTATTTTTGTTATATTTACTGTCTTGAATTTACTGGGTATATCGCAGACAAACAAGTGAATTCCATTCACCTTGCCTTGAAGAATGAAAACTCCAAGGATAAGCCTATAGATAGAGATTAGAAGGAAGGAAAAAAAGAAAGATATATTGCATTTAATTAAAGTACATATCCACTAGGCAAGTGTGGGCCTTTAAGAAAGCAACTTTAACATAGAAAAAGTGAGAGATCTGTGAACTGTCCCAATAACCTTCTTGGGACACAAGAGTGAGGAGGGAAAGAAGGCAGAAGTTTCTGAATGTGGACATGAACATTAATAAGGGATAAGACATAAACCATTAAGCAAATTTCAGACTGCAGCTGAACAGAATTGTGCTATGCTTTAAAATAAACCTTGACTGAAGGTTTACCTTCACATACTGCCCTTTTGGTTTATATGATTTGTCTAGCACGGGGGTGTCATGGGACCCTTCCACAGAATTGTATTTTCCCTCCTTAAAGAGATAAAATTAATTGTGCTTCATCATTGGGGTTTCAGTTTGGGTTGGTTTTGTTTGGTTTTTTTTTTTTTTTTTTTTTAAATGTTTAGTTTCCCATCTCATTAAGGTACCATTCTGGCTTGTGCAAGTTTTGAAAAAATAAAATCAAATTAGAGAAGGCAGCATTACTAATTAAAATTCTTGCCTCTCTCTACCTCTCTGTCTTAAAGGCTACCTTTTCTCTTCCCTTTTATTTTGCCCCACCCTTACAACTGACTTATTGTATGCTGTTATTTTGCACTTTGCGGTTCCTCAGCTGGTACTTAAGCCTGTGACTTTAGTTATATCTAGGTAGCCATTCTATTGCTGTAGAAATAACAATGGGAGAAGCATATATGTAAATATATATACATATAAAATTATTTACTCATAGTACACAAATTTAATATCCCTCCTTTCTCTTATTCCGAAGGCAGGCTGGAGGTTTCCTTTACATTTTTTACTTTGGGTGAGTGAGCAAATGAACTTCATTCCCCTGAAAAGATGGGACTTTTATGTGATGTTTAGATCAGGGATCTATCTTGAGCTTATGAGATTTGTGAAGCTTTAGTAGCAGCTGAGGAGAAAAAGCCACATCTCCCTTATTTACAAGTGACTTTGAACTTACGGAGAAGCTCATTTGTATACATCTAGATAATCTATTTCTACAGTTAAAACCACTCTGGAAAAATCTAACCTTGGAAAGCAAAAATAATAAAAATAATACAGGAAGAGCTGTATAGAAAAATGTGCAAATATTAGTTGAACACAATGAGACATTTGGTGGGGGCCAAGGAAGCAGAAAATTGCAAGCATTTAAGAGAAATGCTTCTTACTTTAAATTTACTTGCACGTCCCACAGCAATATGCCTCACGATGGCAGACTGCTAGGCAGAGGGGAAAAAAGCCTTGTGAGTTCAATAGCTACCCACTGATTGTAAACATAAGAAGGAACTCTGTGAACACGGTGCTGAAATATAGGGTAATTTCCTCTTTATTAGAGTCCATGAACTCTGCTATGTTAATGGTTAGGCTCTGTATACAGTGCATATAACAGAATTATACAGTTATTTTCCGCAGTGTTTTACTTGCCGTTTTAAGTTCCTTTAGGAGAAAAAAAAGGCAAAATATCCTTACTTTTTCCTTTCCTTTCCTTTCCTTTTCCTTTCATGATACTTTCCACCTCTCATTTTAATATGTAGTACAGATATTCTGTGACTGATGTCTTTGTGATAGCCTACAATGCCCTACAATGATTTGAGGGGCATTTAACTCATATCATGCGTTCCAACTCAGCCTTGTTCATTACTCTTTAAGGAGAAGAAAGAGAAAGAAAATGAGTGTTTGAGTTATAAAAATAAATTAATCAATATATGGTATATTCACTCTAACATATGATGTCTTCAGTTCAGTTTGGCCCTGAAGTCCCTAAGGCAACAGAAGTGCTGAGAGACCAAGCACATGTCCCATATCCTGGTTTGCAAGGAAAAGTAAGTTAGATATGGAAATGAGAAAGGAGACAGGGCCAACCCCATGGGCTGTCCCAGGCAGACTGTAGAAAACATGCAGTGGTGCCTGCAGTCCAAGTGACTTTTGGGAAAGACCTCGTTTCTCTGCTGTACAAATATAAGATTACTCCTATAGGAGGAGTGTCAGGACCTTGAAGGTACGAATGTTCCTGAACAACCCCAACCAACCTCATCCAAGAGCCCTATCTACCTACTGCCATGGCACAGGAGTCCCATTTCAGCTCAGTTCTGGACACCTGTCACTGCCCCAATGACTCCATAGGATGTTGGTTTCCAGCCCTGTCTCCTGAGCGGACCTTGGGCCTGTGTTGTGGGTTTCTCATTTCCTAGATAGAAACCTCAGATATATGCCATGGCTTGTCTCTGTGCTTGTCTCCAGCCCCATCTCTTTTTCATCCTGATGGGACACGTGGATAAACCCTGGATCCTAATCATCCCTTCACAGTGTTACCAGTCCTCATTTCTCCTTGCGATGTCAGGACCCCACAAGACTGCCCTGTCAGTGAATGTCCTGCCTGTGCTGGGTTATCCTTGGCTTGCTCCCCCTCATGGGGCAGATCCACTCTCAATGCATCCTGACAGAAAATGAGAGGAGGAGAAAGGTAGCTGTACGTATTTTACTGTAGACAAAGTACCATTTGTATTATGAAAAGAACATGCTGTTCGCATACAAAAAATAGTTTGTTTGATTTTTTTTCTCTAAAGAAAAAAAAAAAAACAAAGTTCCATTCCACACATAATCCTCTAACATTGTGGCACAGTAAAGCCCTTTATACTGCTTTTTTTCTTACCTTACTTAAATTGTCCAAAAAAATGAGTTACTAATCCAAGTTCATCTATTAGATATTGCACTGAGGAAAAAAAAAAAAAAAAAAATTTTCCCAAGATGGGGAGGAAATAAGGAAAGGATCAGCTTACCACAGTATTGCCCTCTTTCAGGCTTCCAGAGGCCACAGGCAACATCAGAGGGTCTTACAGGCAAAATATTCCCTTTGTCATAGATGGGGTGCCACTAAGCTAGAAGGTCAATATTGGTCATTTTTCTCTTCATTCTTTTTCTATCACAGTTGTTTCAGTTTTAGATGTTGATTATGAGACTACTGTGCATTTAAAAATTATGAAATTAAAAAAGATTGTGAAATCTGGGGAAGAGGTTGTCCATAGTGTGTTCATAAAGGAAGGTGAAAAATCCTTACATGTTGATGTCACCAAATCTCTCACGCTTCACTGTGATAATTGGTTAAAAAAAAGGCTTAAGTGAAATGAAACAACCTTTTTGTCCCGCTGTAGCATAAAAGAGACTGAAAGGGTTGAGTTAAAAAACTTTTAATAATTCAATTGTTGTTACTGTTAATATTACAATGATTTCTGATAGCACAATTTGCAATCTTGGCCAGTGTACTATGTTGACACAGAGAATGTATTTTAGGCCAGGATTTTCATAATTATGATAAATATTATTAAAAACAATAGAAATAGAAAAAGACCTGAAACAACATGATTCTTTATTCCTTTAATGCCAGTTAGGAGTGATGTCAAATCCTACATTTTTTTTATTTTTTATTTTTTTTTAATGATGACATTTAAGTGAAAGCTTATGAGAAATGTTTCTTCTGTTATCTGAGCCTATCTGCTTTGCCTGTCATTCTTCTTTTCTCTTTGCCAAGACTGTGTTTGCAAAACAGAAAACCCAGATCCAAGTCCCTGCATCTGGTGTCAATTGAAATAAAACAAAGAGAGGCTCATTTTAGCCACATAATTTAAGAAAGAAGACAGTATGATAACATTTAGAACAAGCCTCGTACACACCAGCCAGCCATTATCCTTCAGAAGCAGGTGGCAGATGGCATGAAATCATCTTCGTCAGACCTCCAAAGCTTTGCTGCCACATTTGGGAGGATGGTTCTTATAATGACTACTTGCATATTCATACTGTGTGATGGGCACTTCTCGATTTCTGTGCACCTCATTTTGGAAAGAAGCTAATATGGCTACACATGTACTTTATTGCACCATTCACATTTAGCATCATTAAGAGGAAGGAGAAGAAATTTTTTTATTATTTTTTTTTTCTGCGTGCATCCTTCTCTGCTTGCGTCAGAATGGCACAGGGAATCAAAATGCATTGCAAAATCTGGAGCACCAAGGCTTGCCTGAAGCTGTGATGAGATCAGCCTGTGTGTAATGCCTCCTGTGAGATGATATCAGAACTATTCATCCCCAGATTGTACAGCCACGTCTGGAAAAAAATAGATTCTCCTTCAGGTCTAGAGCTCAAGGATTGCTCTCCAGTTTTTCTAACATGTTTCTCAAAGTCCTTTTCAAAACTGAGTATGCAAAGATACCTACAGTTTACAAATCAGCAGTGAGGCATACTCCTTTTCCAAGACTGCCAGGAGAATCAATGGCAAATCTAGGCAATTTACTCTGATTCACAAAGGAGTAATTTGCTCATACCTTGCTTGCACTACCGAGTCCCTTTTGCTGTTGGGAGTTCAAAGAAGTCTACGACAAGGCTCCCCTTGACTTCAGCAGGATATCACAGTATTGACAAATTTCAGGATTGTGCCATAAGCCTTTTAGTACCTTATCCTTCAGTTAAAGACCTTTGTAAGCTAGCTATGGTACAGGAATCAGTTATGTTACTGTATAGTGTCAAAGATAAAGCTCCTGGTTCCTGCAAGTACTGAGAAATGCAGAAAACTTGAATCCTAAAGACTCCAAAATACAGCAAAAGAAAAACAGATTAATTACTTCAGTCTGCTTTAGCATTAGCCTCATTAGCTTCTAATCCTGAAGCCAGTATTGTAGAAAGGGAATGAAGAAAACTTAACTGATTTTGATCTTTTAGCTGAGTGGTGCCTTATCTGTGGTCAAAGGCAACATGGTGCCTTGGATATCCTGTAACAAATTGTATGTGGCTGTTGGAAGTCGCTGCCACTAACATTTCCACTAGCAAGAAAACCAAATTGTGATGTTGCCTCCAACACTGCCTTTATCAGCATGACTGCCCACAACAGAGTAAAAGACAAGGCCCACAGGTTCAGAAGAATCAGTCATGCTTCGCCCAACACATGTGAGTGAGAGGATGCGAGCATACATGGAAAAGCAGATCAGACAAGCCTGCGGAAGAAACAGAAATAGAGTAAGTAACAACCTATCTTGGTTCGGAGTACTAGCCTACTGTGTCCTCATGTTTTCCAAGACATTTCTTATAATAGAACTTCACCAAATCCCCAGGTAGCAAAGTGCTTGTGCTCAATTTAAACACATGCTTAATTGAAGCATGTAAATAGTCCAATTTATGTTGGATCAAGGCCTAATTCTTTCTCATTAAAATGTTATTTTAAAAACCTAACAATGCTGTTCCTTGTTACTTTCATCCTCTCCATCTATGAGTGGCATTTTTTTTCCTTTTTTTTATTCTTCTTTTAATTTTGCTGCATTAAAATGTTGCATATTCATATGACAGCTACCACTTTTGTCTGAAAACAATACACTGCACTCTAAGACTATTCTGCCCAGCCAGAAGATATTATTACATACCATAAACAAATACAGATATGCACTGTGACATCTGGATGGAAATAGCCCCACAGTCACATTTTACAAAGGAAGCCAAATTCAGAGAAAAAACTCAGACATGTAAAATGGACATTAATGGCATCTTAATGTGCCTCAGCTGCCTCTAGGGGGTTCAAATATGTTGCATCACAGTCAGTTGTAGTGGAGGTTTAACAGCAGATGGAGCGTTGTGGAAACTCAAGATGCTCTGTCAGATACATTAATGCCCCAAACTGATACATTATGATTTTCTGTTTTGGGAAGGGAGGGATGCTTATAATTGATTATATATATTTTGCTGTTGTTGTTAAGCCAATCAGTATTTGCTTGCAGGCATGGAAAGCTGGTATTTTTTTTTTATTTTATTTTATTTTTTTTGCCAAAGGTGGTTTATATGCATAAAACATTATGAGAATATTGAGAAGGGGAAGAAAGCCATTATTTTTTTTTTTTTTAATTTTGTGTTGATTGTTTTCAGCAGAACTTTATAGTCCACCCACAGCAAAAATAAAAATGAGTGACAAAATAAAACAATTTGAGTTATGTATATCAATGTTTTTGTGCACGTTTATGCCACCATAAATACAGGGTTCATACTGATGTGATATATGGAGGCAAAGAAACTCATGAATTAGAGAAGACAATTAAAGGAAAAGGTTAAACAGAATAAAAATTCTGAAAAGAAAGTTTGTTACCTTTTTTTAACCAAGGATTGGTGCAACTTTTCTAAAATCTGTTCTTAGAAGTTCTGTAAGGCTTTTGTGCATAGATCTCAAGACACATTAGACTGGAAGTCTTTCATGTGCAAACCTCATTGGTTTGAAAAGAATAAAACTATGTTGTATGCCTTGTTTGTATTCAGTTTTATGGGATTATGATATTACAGGTCATTGTGAGACAGGAACTGTACAAGGAATTGGATTTCTTTAATGGATGACTAGATACTCAGGAATTAGTTTTTGAAGTGGAATTGCTCCCTAGCACAGTGCTGTTGGTATTAGGTTTTTGTTCCTGGAAGACAGAATTGCCTCGTCCATTCAGTTCTCTCAGTTCAGGAGCAATATATGCACCTGCCAGTTCTCAGTGCTTTGTCTTTGAGTATGGAGCAAACATGATTTATCACTCATGTCCCTGCCTAGAAGAAAAATAAGATGGTCTCAGGTTGTGACCATATTTTTAGTTTCAGGTACAGTGTTTTAACTAATTTTTGATGGAATGGGCTAAAAATAAACCACTCATTTTTGTATAGTGAACCATACATTGAGTAACAATTCTGTTACCCCAACAGCCTGGACAGGAAGTTAAACAGTATAGATCTGGTTGAAACTAGAGGAAGAATTTAGCTTAGTGTGATTTAACTTATCTTCTTTCCAGTTTGATTAAGATAATATTAATTTTCCAAGATATGCACAGTATTTGTAGCTACTGCAGCTTTACTAGGTCTGTAAGGTCACTCATCTAATGGAAGTCATAAGACAGGCATATTTTGCACACACATGTATATATATTCTTGCTAAAAAATCACCATGTTTTTATTTTCTAATTTGAGCTAGAAAAGATAAGACAAAAAAATTTCTCAAACTATTTCCTTATCTAAGAAAACCATCACTATTCCACTAAGATTCATACACACACACACATTTGCACATGTGCACACTCAGAAATATTTGTATAAACAAAATATGCCTCATATAATTTTGATTTTTGTTTTTGGGAAGTCACATTTATCTTGCGTCTCCGTTTCTTCACTCGTCCTTTGTCAATTCTTTTTATAAGTTTCTACAACAAATACCATGACTACATGTTTGGAAAGTTCCTGAAATGACTAACATTATCTCCAGTCATTGCCTTCTGCAGTTACTATGAAACACATAAGTTGTGAATAGTGAACCCATTGCAACCTTTTTGGTTCCATACCAAACACCAAGCTCTCTATTTTAAAATCTTCAGGAACTGCTGAGTGTCCCTTCTGATTGTTGCCTGTCTCTGTCCACCAACTATATCAGGAATCTCAGGCAGCTACAGTCTGACTTCATATAACTCATCTAAGTGTTTAAAATTAGTTGAGGTCAAATAATGTCTAAATATCCTAGCTAAGCCTCTGAAACAGTGTGTATTCTTCCCAGGCACTTTGCTGAATCTTTACGTATCCCCTCCCCCCCAGTTTTTCTGTACTGAGGGAACAACTGCCTCACTGAAATCTGTTGTATGTCACATTGCTGAAATGGGATGGGTATTAAAATGCTAGATGTTAAGTAATGATTGGTATGTGCCGTGAATTAGCAGAAAAAACACAGTGAGATGATCTTGAAGTTACAGGAATTAGTTTCACGGGAAGGCTGTTATTGCCCCCGTTAGCAACTAAAAATTCACATGCAGACACATCTTAAGTAATGTGTTGAGCTGTCCAAAAGGTAATTTAAATGCTGTCAAGGCAAACAAGAGTATGCTCACAAATTCAAGAGCAATATATGTGCAATTTGCACAACATCAATTTCTTTGGTTGTTTTTTGGATGGAGCCATCGCCATCAATTAAGTTAGTGACTCTTTGATTCAAATTACTTTTTGACACATAGTGAACGGAATGGCTCACGAGAGCATCATTTTTTCCATTGTTCCCTAGGCAGCCATAGAGTAAATGCAAACAGGTGGAAGTGTGGAACATCACTGCTGCTGAATCACTTAACTGACCAACTAGGAAGAATCAGCATAATAAATATAAATATTATTTTGAGATGGGAGAGAATGGAAATGGATATTTACATTCTCCCTGTTGTTCAGCATTTGACGTAACAGCACAGTCTGCCAAAGAGAGTTTAATAAAAGCGCTGAGCCAGATTCTCAGATGGTGAAATATGCTATAACTCCACAATGTACTCAGAAGATACAGCCAATAATGGAATCAGAGCACAGGACTGGGAGTCTGGAATAATATATTCTAAGGTGCAAAATTCATCTACAGAAAGTCCACAGCTCTTCCACTGAACAGTATTAACACAAATGCAAATGAGCAAACATGAGTCATGAGATGAGAATCAGATGACAGTTTCTATTCAGTACAGCAGAGACTTTCCGTCAGCATAATATTTAACTAGTTCTTCAAAACAGGGCCTCAGAAACTAAATAGGACATCAGCAGTAACTCATAGTAGGAAGGTACTGGTAACCAGTCACTCCTCTTCCAGTGTCATGCCCTATAATCTAAGTGTGGCTTTGGCTCACAGAAGTTTTGCGAAGGTTCTGTGGATAAGGATTTATCAGCAGTCCTGGCTAACTGAGGAGATTCGAGTAGACTGGTGGCTATCAAATGTGACACCCACCCATAAGAAGAGCCAGAAGGAGGATCCAGGGAATTACAGGCCCATCAGGTGATAGGAAAGGTTATGGAACAGACTATTCTGAGTGCCATTATGAGGCACTCAGAATCATGATCATGATTCTGATCATGATGGACATGATCATGAATGATCATGAAGGACAACCAAGTGATCAGGCACAGTCAACACGGGTTCATGAAAGGCAGGTCCTGCTTCACTAACCTCATCTCCTATGACAAGGAGACCCACTTACTGGATGGGGAAAAGCTGTGAATATTGTTTACCTGGACTTTAGTAAAGCCTTTGATGCGGTTTCCCACAACATTCTGCTGGAGAAACTGGCTGTTCAGGGCTTGGACGGGAGTAGTCTTCACTGGGTAAAAAACTGGCTGCAGGGCTGGGCCCAGAGAGTTGAAGCAAATAGAGTTAAATCCAGTTGGCGGCCAGCTATGAGTGGTGTCCCCCAGGTCTTGTTACTGGGGTCTGTTCTCTTTAACATCTTCATCAATGATCTGGACGAGGGGATCACGTGCACCCTCAGTGAGTTTGCAGATGACACCAAGTTGGGTGGAAGTGTTGATCTGCTTGAGGATGGAAATGCATTGCAGAGGGATCTGGACAGGCTGGATTGGCTGGCCAAGGCCAACAATATAAGGCTCAACAAGGCCATGTCCTGGGTCCTGCACTTGGGTCACAACAACCCCATGCAGTGCTACAGACTTGGGGAAGAACGGGTGGAAATCTGCCTGCCAGAAAAGGACCTGGGGGTAGTGGTCGACTGCCAGATGAATATGAGCCAGTAGTGTGCCCACGTCACACTGCCAATTAACAGAAGACCAATGGCATCCTAGTGTGTATCAGAACTAGTGTGGGCAGCAGGATTAGGGAAGTGATCATGACCCTGTACTCAGCACTGGTGAGGCCCCACCTCAAGAACTGTGTTCAATTTTGGACCCCTCACTACAGGAATGACATTGAGATTTTGGAGCAAGTCCAGAGATGTGCAACAAAGCTGGTGAGAGGTCTAGAGAACAAGTCTTATGAGGAGCAGTTGAGGAAACTGAGGTTGTTTAGTCTGGAGAAGAGGCTGAAGGGAGACCTTATTACTCTCTACAATTACCTGAAAGGAGCTTGTAACAAGGTGGGGGTTGGTCTCTTCTCTCAATTAGCAGATGATAGGACAAGAGGAACTGACCTCAAGTTGTGTCAGGGGAGGTTTAGATTGGATATTAGGAAAAATTTCTACACCAGAAGGTTATGAAACATTGGAACAGGCTTTCTAGGGAAGTGGTGGAATCTTCATCCCTGGTGGTATTTAAAAGTTGTGTAGATGTGGTGCATAGGGACATGGTTTAGTGGTGATTTTTGTCTGAGTTAGGTTGATATCAGGTTGGACTCAATGATCTTAAAGGTCCCTTCCAACCTGGACAGTTCCATGATTCTACGATTCTGTGATTTCACCTTGAGTCAACCCTAGGTCTGTTCCTCCACTTTTTTTTGTTTCTCGGTCTGACACAAAGTCATCATTACAGCAGAGTGGGTTTTTTTCCTGCACCTTATACAACTCTGAGCATACAGCCCAAGCCTACCATGTTATTAGCAAAACACATAGAAGGAAACTCATGTCACTCTGACAAAAAAGATACTGAATGCTAAATTCAAGTCTAATAAAGTGTTAAATAAAGGACCTTGGGCAACCTTCTCATCTTAAAATGAGATGGGAAGCAGCTGGGTCTTGCCACAGATCTGGACCTCAGTCCTGTTCTCTGCTGATGATTTTTATACAGCAGAAGCACAGAGCAATGAACAGGACGATTGCATCACCTGGAGTTGCATTGGCTTGGGAAGTGCTGACATCACTGCTAGCAAAGCTTTGTGCACCATAGAACGTTATGATGTTCATTTGAGGGCTTTCATACTCTCGTTTAAGATTAAAAGCTTGCAGAGGAGAATGTCCATTTATAGAGGTCCTTCGGGGCTGCTAGCTTGTCTGTTTGGCATGAATGACCACAAAACGGCAGCAATGATATGCACTATACATAAGCTAACAATGATTGATTAAAGTAATATAAGAGAGAAGATATTATGCCTGAGTAGACAAATGATATAAGCAGTCTGACTACCACTATGGAGATAACTGAAATAAGAATAAATGTTGGCAATGGATTATGTAAGTCACTGATGCCATCTAGAATTCTGAAAAAGATGCAGAAAAAAAATAACACATTAATCATTTAGTTACATATGCCTGTTCATTTTCCTTCTCCATCTCCAGCTTCCTATTCCCCTAGCTGACATTCATTAAAGATAAATCTCAGCCCTTTTGCTAATGATTGGACAATACCTGGAGGGTCAGAGAGGAGCCATGTGGTCATCAGCTCTGTACACCTCCTTTATCAATTGTACTTAGCAGTAAGAAGCTATTCTGGACTTGGCCTCTGATAATAAGCCAAAGTATGACATATACGACAGAAACAGTTGAGCAACCAAGGTCTACTTTAGTGATCATAATATATTCAGATATGAAGTATTCCTCTGGGTATATATGAAAATAGAATCTCAGAAGTTAATGTAACTTTTTCCCCCCCTTTTTTAAGACTGGTTTGGCGAATCTATTACATGGAATAATTTGCAGAAAGTGAAATGATACCAACAGCAGTGCAGAAAATCTACCATTATGAATAATAATAATAATAAAAAAAAAAAGTATGAAGTTCTATATCTAATTGGCAGATATAGAGGATGGATACCAACTATATTCATCTCAGTAAAAAATATCAAAAATAGGACGACAGAGACATGGATGTGGTTAAGCAAAGATAATAAGGAGAAGCAGAAGGCATTTGAAAAGTTCAAAGGATATGTTAAGTGGGAGGAATGGGCAGATTATATGTGTAGATAAAGCAAGTAAGAAATAATTGGAGTGAAAATGAACACTGAACATGAAACAGGCCAAGACATCTCAACCCCACAGGGTTTTGAGATATTTACACAAATATTGGCAAATATAGGCAACTTGCAAAAAGGATAGTCTTTGTAATCATGATAATGAATTAAATTTTATATAATGCGTCAGCGCCACAAAACATTCTGCTCCTCATTCCAGTACCTTATTCAAAGCTGCTGGAGTTGGTGGCAGTCTTTCAGTAGCTTTTGGATGATTAGATCATGTCCTATTAAATTTTTATATCAGGTGGGTTGGACATTCATAATCTAGGAATTTAGGCTCAAATCTTCAGCAGACAACTAAGCACCTAAGACCCAACTGGGCCCTGGTCTCTGAAACGTCTTTGAAAATCCTATCAGTTTGCTTTTAAAACAAGTTTCAACTCCATTCAAAGACTTTTTAATATATGTTAAAATGCAATATTCTAATAAATGCAAAAAAAAAAAAAAAACAGAATAAAAGAAACCCATTCAAATAAAATTCTCAATAAATTAATAAGTTGAAAACCAGTAACACTTACTGTAAATTAAAAATAAAAATGAAAAAAATAAACCTGTAAATTAAATATTGTTTTTAAAACCCTCTGTTTGGGGAACAAAAAGTAAAAGTTTAAGAGGACTTTTACAAATGACAAAAATTAGTCTAAGATCTTTTCAGTGGGGTGAAGGCAAATGAAACGATCCTCTTCAGCAGTGATAGTCACCTGGCAAATTCGTTCAGGCAGCCCTTTCCCATGGTGCATTTGTTCATTGAAATGAATGAGCAAACCATGAGTGGAGCAGCAGTTTCTCAGTGTGGTGCATGAAAAGTGAATAGAGACAGGCATTCAGAACAAGCCAAAGCAGGACAACTCGATTATGTTCGTTGTTTGTGGTGTTAAAAACCATTCCTCAATTCAGGTGCAGCAAATACAGTAATTGCTCCAATCCTCACACAATGTATCTACATCACTTTTTATCAGCAGTTCTTAAAAAAGGAGAGAACACGAGGGAAATAAGGCACCATGGTTTGACATAGCCTGCCTCAATCCAGACAGTAAACTACAAACAAGGTAAAAATAGATACTATATTTTCTCTATATTCCTGTAGAGTAGCGTGTCCACTAGGCTCCAGGATACGAATTTGCATTACAACAGGATCATGTTTAAAGATGTGAATTTTCAAGCAAATGTTTTCCATATGAGCTCCAAGAAATGGTAAAGCCCAGCTGAGGATGCACTCTTTATACAGAGTGATTACCTCAAGAAGCAAAGGAATAGTTCAAAACTTGTTTCAGGTTCATCACTTGGGATTTTTTTCTTTTCAGAAGTTACCAACAAGAAAAGCAGCAAAAATTACAATAGTGCAAAAAGTGCCATGAAGAAATTAGACTCATGAACAGGCTGGTGCTAGTGGTAGGACTTGAGGGAAAATTTCTGTCAAAACTATGTTTTCCAAAACACATTTTTTGACAATGTTCTCTCTCAGTGTCCAGTTGTGTGTACACACATATGTATGTATTTCAATCATCCATTTTGGAGGGATCTACTTGCAGCCTAAGAATAGACCGTTTTGAGACAGGAACAGTAGAAACAGATGGCATGTAGTTGCTGGAAGAAGGTTTAACAGCCAGTTCAAGAGAAAATTGTAATATTTGGTCTAATTAAATTGGTCTGAACTATCACTTATACAGCCCTGATGCTTTCCACTGGAAAAATTGGAGAACTGAATATCCAGTACCATTTATGTTAATTTTTAAATGCTATAGTGGTGCTTCATGGGGATTGTAGTTCAGGTGCTGTCAGATTTCTTTTGGGTTTTGACTTTGTGGTGTTTTAACTGTGATGGTACAAATTGACCCATTGGTTTCAAGGAGAAAGAAGTAGATGGTGGATCATGGTCAAAGAAACCTGCTTTAAGAAGAATTACATAGTGAGACAAATGGCAGACTAGGAAAAAAAAGTACTACATCTACTAAGCCGCTGCAAAACGGGGTTTTTTTAATTACTATTTAATTTCATCCTTAAGAGCGTGATATTTTCAGGTGAAGACATCAGCTTTACCCGTGCCTGCATAATGGGATGCTAACGTTTTGCATTGCCTTCATCACCTTTATCTCATGTCTGGTATTTCTTGTTGCCCAGAAGATGGTAATGTAATTACAGTTACTTTTGAAATCAAAGCAAAACATTCAGAGTTATGTCATTCTTCTTGAAGCAGATTTGTATCTCATTAGTGAACTGTGTTGCCATATTGAGGTTAGTAAATAGCATTAACCCTATTTTAAAGGTGGGGAGAGTGAGGCAAGTGTTAAGAACAGAAAGTGCAACTTCACAGTTAGACAGTGAGTCAGGAGTAGAGCAGGAAAGGATACACATATTTTCTTTCTCTAGTACCCTCCTGTCACTGCTGTCTGTATTTTCAACACTAGACATGGCACTTTGTCATAAGAAAGAAAAGAGAGGGAAATATAGAATCTTTCTTAAAAGTTTTCTTTTTTTTTTTCTTTTTCCTTTTTTTTTAATTTTTTTTCCTAGTATTTACAGTGCGGAAAAAAAAAAAAAAAAAAAAAAAGGAAAAATCAGTAAGTATATCTTATTAAACGCTTGGGGCAGGTTATCTGCCTGTCAGCAAAAGGGGAAAACACGCATTTGGCATATTGCTGCTGAGCATACTTTCTATTTCATCCCAGTGCACACCTCAGCTGTACCCAACATTTAATAAGCATTATATACAGTGCTCTTAAAAAAAAAATGATTGAATTATTGCTCTTTTTATGGTTCCATAAAAGCCTTTATTAATTTGGGGGAAGAGGCTTCATCTTGTCTGCCTGGCCAATCCACAGTGAGTGATTAAATTATTCATGCAGCTTACAGTTGGCTTTGTTTACTGTGTCCAGATCATGATGTCTTTAGTTCACAAAATGGAAGTTGAGTAAGTGCATGTAGCTGGTGGTTTCTGGGTGTGAATGGGCTACAGTGGGCATTGTGATGGGATGCGAATCAGAAAGGGCTTACATAAAAAAAAAAAAAAAACCCACATAAAATGTATGCATAGAGAGTATTCATATGAAATTCCTGTCAAAACCCACCCAGACCAGCCTGGAAGACAGTGAGGAAAGGGAGAAAACTCAGACGAGTTTGCTTTGACACAAGATTTCCTGAGCTTTCTGTTTCACTGCTGAGGCTGAAATTGGAGAAGAAGCCATGGCGCCCACTGAAGTCAAAGAGAAAAACCTCACTGAGGGGTGAGGCAGGACTTTGGATTTCTACGGTTATGGATAGTAATGGTGCAATCATTTTGTTAAATGTGCTGCAGTTTACTTAAGACCTTGTTCTTTCCTCCACAGGCAGAGAAAATGTGTTAATTTATATAATTTGTCAATAATAGAATTTACTGATATTAGTCAGAAGAAAAGTAAACCTCTAGGATAAAATAACTTTGACCCTTATAGTCACCACAAGTACCATTCCTTACCTGTTTGGACATGAGATCTACCCATACATATTTAAAACCCCAGTGCTGCCCCACCTTACTAAGTTCATAAGAGGCTACTTTGACCTGCAGGATCTATTTTAGCATCCTTAAATGCAACTTTGCTGAATTTACTGTAAATAGCTTGTAAAAATATGCATTTAACAAAAATTCTGAAGTCTTTATGGCTATCAGCTCAATATCTTCAAAGTACCTGGGTAACTGAAATGTAATTTAGCAGCAAATGAGTCTTTAATTTCTTGAATGTGATGAAAGTTTATAACAGGTTAATAAATGTCTTCAGTTGAATTGTACTGCTTTCTGGACCTGAGAGATTGTCTTTTTTGTGTCCACGGGGAAAAAAACCACCACCACCACAAACCAATGAGAATTTGTCTGTTCTGTTGAAAAAGGAAAAACAGTTAACAATAAAAATATAATATATAAGTTATTTTTAACGCCACCACCCAGATTTTTCAGACTGGCAGCACTTGTGACTTTCTACACCAAAAAACAGAGAACAGAGGCAGTCCTTGAAGGGTTTTTTGGGAGTTTTTGTTTCTTTATTTTTTTCCATGCATGAATTTTTTAATTTTTTTTTTTTTTGAGTGTGAAGTGCATAATTTTCTAAAAAAATAAAAGAAACAGGGTATTAGCAGATGTAATACTACCCTTCACCAGAACACTTAAAAATATTTACTGGTCCAGGAATTTTCTGCATTTGTGTCATACGCTGCATTGGTGTCCTCTTTGTTACTGTTGAAAACCAGCCAACCAACCCCTTCCCTTAAAATTAATTTTTCCTCATTGGAAAACCTTTTTTTTTTTTTTTTTTTTTTAAATTTCAGTTGTTTTTTTCTTTCTACCAAGATGAAGCACAATCTAAATTGACATACTGTGTTTTAAGGAGCCAAATGTTGGGATTATTCCAGAGTATTTAGTGTTCAGTGTTCAGTTACATCAGATGTTAATTTCAGTAACAATGGCCCACCGTGCTGTACAAAGAAAGACATTCAATGGCCTGAACAGCACGCTATGAGAGTCTGATTCATGGTAGGATTTCTTCAATCACTTCCCCACCAAAACTCCGAAGACTTATAAAAGGGCAAGACTGAAGACCATCTATGGTGAATCAGATCCCTATACACACTAACCTTTTAACTTAAATAGGACAAGAAAGAAATGAAGAGTTGTGACTCAGGTCATAGGGAAGGAAGAACATTTCATGAACATTCATTGCTTAGACAAACAGCAAAGAAAGTAAGCATCTGGGAAAGGCACATTGACAAAGAGCAAAGGACATAACCCACTTCATATCTACGCATGGCAAATCAATTTAATGTCTTTCATTACTGCTTGAAAACGGAAACTTACATGTGAACAATAAACTTTAATCTGGTTGACAACACTTTAAAAAATGCACTGAAAGCAAGTTTCAGCTGCGTGACATACTTTATGACACTTATTAAAAAGACATACTTGTAAGTCAATTAACCTGCCCAATGGTACATTTTAACTTGTTTTCTATTAGGAAAGGCAGCAAAAGGGCAAAGTTTTTCATTTAGGAAGGTTCTGAGTTCATTTCTTTTTCCTCTTTAAGTGAAGGACATTGCTGGTGTCATCGTCCCTAACACTGCAATATGAAATATTTGCCATTGGTGTCCACCAACCCATACTGTCACAGGTAACGGCTGCTTATTCTCTAAAACTTTATAGTCACTGCAGTTTGCTATGGTAATTCATTAATTACAGTAATGATGACACCACAGGATGAGGCAGTTAACAAGACACATCTATCTGGATATTACAGAGAGCATCAGTTGCACCCAACATAGATAATGTCGCAAAAGCATTTTAACTGAGCTTCTCTTATCCCAGAACTTTCCCAAACATTTGGGTGTTCTTGTTCTGTTCCTGTTCCCATCCCCTTCCCTTATTTCAAAGTTTATGCTATCAAAATATAAACATGCGTATAAACACACACACTGTTCTGTGTATATATTTATTTTATCTCTATGAATTTGCTGTCTAAAATATATAGTGTACATACTAAATATGTGTACTGCATATATTATAAATATGCTTCATGTATATGTGATGTGTATTTATATGTATATACACATATACACAAAGGTTCATAAGGACATAAACATACATTTTGTATAGATTTTGTATAGAATTTTTTAAAAAAAATTGCATTGCTATATGATTTCTGGTAGCTTAGCTTTTTGTCAACATGTGCATTGGAAAGGCAAAAAGGAAAGGGTGGAGAGAACTAAGATTTTGTCCCTTCATGAAAGTGTATTAAATTACACATTGGCTTATAGATATAGGGAGCAGAGTACTCAAATAGGGTTTAACTATTTAAGCTCCAATGGCTTCTGTAGATCAACGGAAATGTAGACAGGATGGGATCTTTTGTCCATAGTACTGTGGTTGCAACAGAACAGATACAAAACAATGTTGTGTAAATGGTATACCTAATTGCATTTCGATTAATTTATCTTGTAGTGACTAGTTCAATCTGGATTCAGAGGCACACATTAGCTCTGAGTTCTGCCTAACTTGAATGATTTTAAGCCACCTGCCTACTATCCCTACTATTAAAATCGTAGAACCAAGACTGGCTGATCTGGTTGGAGTTTGAATCTGGTTTCAAGTTCAGTGATTCCGAGTGTATTACTTCCTTGAAGTTTGCCAGAATCACTTGCTCTGCAAGTTAAAGTTCTTGCAACATTTGTAAATGTCCTAATTTGGGCAGTACTCAAAGGACATTATTTTTCTTATGAGATATTTGATATTTTTACTTCCTGTCTTTGCCTAGACTTGGAAGTGAAGAGATGAACCGTAACAGCAATAGAATTTTAATTTCTATAATAAATATAAGAGGACAAGTAGGCAGTTTAGGAGCATGGATATGCATATATCTAGCTGTGCACTAAGTTATCTCTGAATCATTATTATTTTTGTTTCAGGGGTTTGTTTAATTGTTTTAATTGCATGTGAAAAACTTACATTAATTGAAATTTTTACAAATGTTTAGAACATTTCTAGTTCCTAATGGTAATAGCATGCTGCATAACCTTATATATCGATATCCTTCTTAAGACGTCAGAACACTTCAGAAATATGGCTGGTTTCATTGTGTATGTCATGTGGATATATAAGCTACATCTGACATTGCTGCTCAAGAGTGGAATTGAACTGGGTTTGAAGCAACATTGGCTTCATAGCCACATTATTTAACTACTAGCTCCTGCCACGTCTAGCTGCATGCTACATGCTAGAACCAGTAGTGTGGTGTGTGCACAAGTGTAATATCACTCTGTGCTTAGTCCAGCTGTAACCCTGTATATCATTTGCCTCAGGAACGAGGAGGCAGTCTGATGGGAAGTCATCAGAGAAACATCAGGTAAAGACCTTCTTTAATAAGAATTGATGTTGTTTACCATACAGGATATTTAGACAGCTAAGACAAAGTTAGTACTGCCTTCTAGAGGAAGGAAGATCAGTAAAGTTATATACTGGGACTATCCTGGGCTCTTCTAGAACATCGATTCCCTAATTATGGGAGTGGCCAGAAAGAACAAGTGGAAGGTGATGGATTGCTGCATGAATATTTAAAAAATCCTGTGGGAATTATAATGTTTTCTGAATCTGTCTTTCTCAGAGCAGCTTTTTGTTAAATGTGTGTTTTTACTGTCTGTAATCATATACACATGTACATATTTGTGAATACCTATGCAGAAAGAAAGCATGAAAGATTAGTAAGAATAGAGGAAGGTCTCTGAGTATTCCACGAGTTCTTTCAAGTATCAAGAAGCAAGTGAAAAAGAAAGGAGGTAAGTAGTCAGTGAATAGATAGCCTATAATGGAGAAATGTGGGGAAAAAACAAAGAAAAAAAAAAAAAGACATTTTTTAAAATGCATACAAAGCAAGCTTCAAAAGGGCCTACAAGCTCAAATGCTCTCAAGAGAGTTTGAGAGGGAAAAGTGCTTTCAGTAACTGTTTTTTATCTTCAGGTTTTTTACTTTATCTCACTTTCTCGAAGGGTAGAAGTTGACCCCAAGAGAGTCATGAAATCTGATTTATTGTACTATGTTTAAATCAACAAAGTCTGCTTTTCAAAGCTGTGCTGGAAGTCTCTGGCAATCTTACTTGAACTTACTATCTTCCTCTTTCTTCCCCCTTCATGTTTGTTTAGAGTGAGAAAGATTCAGGTTATCAGAAGGCCAAGAACATAAAAGATATAATAATCATGAAAGTTTGCTCCCAGTATAGGATCTAATTTTCCAAGTACATGTGGTATGAATGTGAACGGAGTTATGAGATTCCTTTATTTTTTTTTTATTTTTTTTTATTTTTTTTTAAGTGACTGAAATTTAGAGTAATCAGATTTATTTATTTATTTATTTATTTATTTATTTTAGTTCTGTAGGAACTGACATCTTAATCTAAACTTTTAAAATTTTTTCTCAATTTTTCCAAATATCAAAATATCTGAAAAAAATATAGGTCACATCACAAATGACCAAGAAAAGACAAGGTAAGTAGAATGCTTTAAAAGTAATTGAAGCTAACATGTGAAAAGAAATTATGTCTTTTAGTACATGAGCATGAGACAAATGGTATGAAAAATAACAGTGCTGTGGACTGATGGAGAAACAACTTTACACTACTGTTCCTCATTTCCACATTGCTAATGGACACAGAAAACTGACAATGTAGAATAGGCCAACAAGCAGAGAAAAATCTAGTCGTATCTGTTTGGGTTTTTTTGTTGGGTTTTTTTGTGGTTGGACTCGATGATCTCAGAGTTCCCTTCCAACCACGAAGGTTCTGTCATTCTGTGTTAAATAATTTATTTACTTTTTCTGACCATTGACTAGTAGAGGATGGAAAGTTTTACCGTTGGTCCCAAACTAAGAATGCGTACTGGTTTGAATGAATTAGAAACATCGAGTTTGTTTACTTTGCCCTGATTTTTTTTTTTTTTTTTTTTAACACACCCATTAAAATCTAGAAAAAGTGAATACTTCTGTTTGTCGCAGAAGTTTAGAAGTGACTTGATGGTGACTGGTTGGTGGCAAAGAGGGAACAGCATCCTTACTGCTACACTTCAGTCACCTAATTTAGGAGCTTGTATTAATAAGCCCTGAAGCTTCCCAGTTTTCTCTTGAATGTCTTTGACTCTTGACTGAGCATTTTGCTTTCTAAGGTAAGAAACAATGAGTTGAAGCTGGATTATATTTGAGTTTAAATATCACAGGTGGGTATGCTGCAATTAACCCAAATAATTTACTTTGGATAAATCAGCACAGCTCCTGAAGACAACACATATCGTACCATAATCCAAAGGGGACTTCAGAAATTGGAAACCAAGATGCGACTCTGAAACATGCATTTGGGGTGCTGACAGTGAAGTGGGTTTGAAAAACCTGTTCAGTTTATGCCATCTGATATTTACATCATTGCTCTAAGCACTTGAAATGATTACAGCATAACCTCAGGAATGATACTGCCATATTTCTATGTGGCACAGGCGCTTATCAGGATCCTACTTTATGTCTATATCCAAATAATCAACTACAGGAAATGGTATTTATCTGGAAATAAGCAAGAACCCTTTGGGGCTAAAGTTAATAGCATAACACAAGTGACTATCATTTCTTTATTGCAGCAATAGACTAAAAATAGAAACCAGTCTCAATGGCTAGAAAATCTTACTGATATAGAAGAGCAAAGATAGTTGTATTGTGCTGCTTCTCCTGCTAAACTGTGTTAATAGCCCTTTAATTGTATTCTAATATATCATGGTAAAATGGCGTGAATATAACAGCTATTTTAGATTAAACACGGAGATAGATATCAATATATTACTGTGACAGAAAGTTACTACTTTGTAAACCTTTTTGACAATAACACTGTTTAAAAAAGCAGGCTGGGGTTGTACTTCTGTTTCTGTTGGTGTGTTTTTTAGAGAGGTGTAGATATTTAAAGTTGTCTGACTTCAGTATCAAAAAGGATGCTTCCAACAACATTATGTGAACCCTTGTGAGCCATGGGTTAAGGCAGTTTTTGTATTACAGCTTTTAGAAGGACATTAAAGTCTTTGCATAAAGAGTTCAAACAATGCAGACTCTAGTACGCTGGTAAACCAGACATTTGAAAAGTCAATCTTAACACCCATTCTGTCCTTCTATCCATGTTTCCATTCTAAACTTTGAAGCTTCAGCTTCCAACAACTTAATCATGGGGTTTTTTCTTTTTTTTTTTTTTTTTTAACTCTTTTACTTACAGACTGTAATCCAGTCAACTCTTTACTTTTTCTTTGTTAAAGAAAATACATTTAACCTTTCTAGTTCCTCATTGGGGAATTCAAAACCTATGATTATGTGGTAGCCATAAAATCATGTAAAAGTTTGATTCCAATAGAACAATTTAATTTTCTAGTCCCGTATCCTGTACAAATTAGCTCATCGTCTTTTACCTAATTGTTCCTATGTTTAGCTTACATTACCAAAAATTGTCTAGAAAAGTCTGCAGGGCTGAATTAAACACACCAAGAAACACTACCAACTTCTTTGACAGTTTGTTCCAAAATTCATTTTTCTGGTTCTGTTAAAAATGTGAGTGTAATTTCTCATTTGAATTTATTTGACTTTAGTGTTCAAACATTGACTTTGTTACCACTCTGTGTTCAATGAAACAAACTTCCAAATTGCTAGTATTTTCTCCACATCTACATTTTCTATTTTAAGGCATTTCTTTCAGCCTTAGATCAAATTTTGTGAGTCTTTTTGTGGGACTTTTGTGAATCTCTACACTTAAGACTAAGTGCACAATGTGGATACTACAGTTCTGTACAATATTCCATGACTGGTCTTCCCAATGCGGTGCCTGCCCTCTATCTCTAAAAACAGCCTTGCTCCTAAAGTATTTCATGGGAGGACTGAATGGTCTTTCTTTGCTTGTTATTTTTGTGACTGGCATGATACCACTGCCCCCTTCAGATTCTGCTTTTCTCTTTCTGTAGCTGTGGCTTGAATGAGCATTTCTGCAAAACCCAAGAGCTTTCTCTTCTTTTGGCTGAATTAAGACACATTTTGTTTAAATGGGGTCAGTTAACTTTCTTTTCCATGTTAACAGTTTCCCAGTTGTCCTTTCATTTAGCAAATATTTTATTGATATCTCACACTCCTAACTTTTTCAATGGAGTCTAAATCAGTGCCATTGCCAGATAAATTATGAAGAATGATTTAGAGATTTATTAATAACTAGCACATTGGTATGCTATAATAAAACTACAAGGTTTTTTGAAGTTTCTTTCTGAGTCATAGAAGACTGAGGACTGAGAAGGAAAGCATCAGTGTTGTAGATAATTTACTTCAGGAAGTTGTAGAAAAGGATGTGTCTCAGAGAATTTAAATATCTTCTCATCTTGTGGGTAGTATAAACAGTCCTATTAATAAGTGGGAAAATAGAAGAGGTCATTAAAAGCAGAAATTAGTAGGAATAAAATTGCCTTCAAACTCAAGATTATAAAATATAGAAACATAGAATGGTTTAGGTTGGAAAGGTCCTTGAAGATCATCTTGTTCTAACCACGTGCCATAGGCAGGGACATCTTCTGCTAAACCTGGCTGCTCAAAGCCCCATCCAGCCTGGTCTTGAACACTTCCAAGGATGGGGCATCCACAACTTCCCTAGGCAACCTGTTCCAGTGTCTCACCACCCTCACAGTAAAGAATTTCTTCCTAATATATAATCTAAATCTGCCTTCTTCCAGTTTGAAGCTGTTACCATTTATCCTACCACTACACGCCCTTGTAAAAAGTCCCTCTCCAGCTTTCTTGTAGGCACCCTTCAGATACTGGAAAGCTGCTATAATCATAGAATCATAGAATCATAGAATGGTTAGAGTTGGAAGGGACCTTCAAGATCATCAAGTTCCAACCCCCCTGCCATGGACAGGGACACCTCCACTAGAGAAGGTTGCTCAAAGCCCCATCCAGCCTGGCCTTAAACACTTCCAGGGATGGGGCATCCACAACTTCCCTGGGCAACCTCTTCCAGTGCCTCACCACCCTCACAGTAAAGAATTTCCTCCTAATATCTAATCTAAATCTCCCCTCTTCCAATTTAAAACCGTTACCCCTTGTCCTGTCACTACATCTCCTGACAAAGAGTCCCTCTCCAGCTCTCCTGTAGGCTGCCTTCAGATATTGAAAGGCTACTATGAGGTCTCCCCAGAGTCTTCTCTTCTCTAGGCTGAACAACCCCAGCTCTCTCAGCCTGTCTTCATAGGGGAGGTGCTCCATCCCTCTGATTATACTCATGGCCTTCCGCTGGACCCCTTCCAACAGGTCCATGTCCTTCCTGTGTTGAGGACTCCAAAGCTGGACACAGTATCCCAGGTGGGGTCTCACGAGCACAGAGTAGAGGGTTAGAATCACCTCCCGCGACCTGCTGGCCATGCTTCTCTTGATGCAGCCCAGGATGCGGTTGGCTTTCTGGGCTGCCAGTGTGCACTGCCGGCTCATGTTGAGCTTCTCATCCACCAACACCCCCAAGTCCTTCTCCTTAGGGCTGCTCTCCAGCCATTCTCCGCCCAACCTGTATTTGTGCCTGGGATTGCCATGTCCCAGGTGCAGGACCCTGCACTTGGCCTGGCTGAACTTCATGCAGTTTGCACGAGCCCACCTCTCAAGCCTGTCCAGGTCCCTCTGGATGGCATCCCTTCCCTCCAGTGTGTCGACCACGCCACCGAGCTTGGCGTCATTGGTAAACTTGCTGAGGGTGCACTCTATCCCACTGCCCATGTCTCCGACAAAGATGTGGAACAGCACTGGTCCCAGTACCAACCCCTGAGGAACTCAGGGGGTCTCTCCAGAGTCTTCTCCAGGCTAAATAACCCCAACTCTCTCAACCTGTCTTCATAGGAGAGGTGCTCGAGCCCTCTGATCATCTTCGTGGCACCTGGTCCAACAGGTCCACGTTCTTCTTATGTTGGGGCCCCGGAGCTGGACTCAGGTGGTGTCTCATGAGAGCAGAGCAGAGGGGCAAAATCACCTCTCTCGACCTGCTGGCCACGCTTCTTGATGCAGCCCAGGATGTGGTTGGCTTTCTGGGCTGAAAGTGTACATTGTTGGGTTTTGTTGAACTTCTCATGCACCAACACACCCAAGTCCTTCTCCTCAGGGCTGCTGTCAATCCAATTTCTGCCCAGTCTGTATTTGTGCATGGGATTGGCCTGACTCACATGCAGGACCTTGCACTAGACCTTGTTTAACTTCATGAGGTTTGCACAGCCTCTACATAGTTCAATAGTCCCCCACATAACTTTAACATGTGGGTCAGGGAACAGACTGCTCTCATCTCCTCTGACTGTAGAAAGAGGATCTGATAGGGAATCTGATTTATTCATCATGTTCTTTAAATTTAGACTCTAATACCTGCAATCCTGGTAATAAATCTATGATTCTATGATTCTATGAAATAGCTCTATGACAAGTCTTGTTGTTGGAAATGCAGCATTGAGTATGTAACAGAAAATGTGAAATTCCTTACCGTGCATAAAGCCCAATGTATATAACATTATTCTACAAATATGCTGTTGCTACAGACTGTTGTACACATAGCACATTCGTTTAGAATGATTCAAGAGGAATTATTATTCTGGTTGTGTTAGTTGACACTTTTCAGCGGTACATTCTAAAATCATAATCACAACAACCCTCACAGACACCATTAAGTAAGAAATCTTAGAATGTTATCTAGGGCTTTCTAATGCAAAGCATAGGGCACTGGGGTGAAAGGCTAAATGTCATCTCCTTTCAAGGAAGCAACAAGAGAGCTCTGAACTCATAATGAACTGATAATATCCAACTGTTGAGAACAAATTCAAAGCCCAACGACATCAGTGGAGAAACCTCATGGATTTCATGGGGCTGTGGATTGGATACTTAGGCACGTTCAGCAAAGCACTTACACATATGCAGATGGTCCTCATTCTCCAAATCATTTAAGGACACACTGAACTTTCAGTAAGTGCTCACAGCTCCACTGAAGTCAATTTAAGCATATTTTAAAGTGGTTTGTTGAACTGGGAAAAAATGATGAATCTGGGCCTCAGTGAATTTTATGGAAATGCATGATGTACTTAAATTTAACATATTTATGTAGTAAACTCTCAGATTTCTCCACTGAGTCCAATTGAAAAATGAATAATACATAACCTGTGGCCCTGTGCTTCTTTCGAGCTACAGAGGCCAAGCAACCCAGAAGCTAAATGGTTACCTATTTCTATGCCAGTCTTTTCCTCAAATCCCAGCAGGAAGTTTCTACTTAATTGAGAGACTAAACTTCTGTATTCAGAAGAGTATGGAAAACAGCCTTTGCCAAGAGTATGGAAAACAGCAAATGGGGCTTCAACTGGGAAAAAAAAAAATAAAAGATTTGTTAATTTTGTTTGCACTGTTTCTGACTAGATCAATTCATATGCCCTCAGATTATGAATACCTTCATATAAGTTGGACTTAGAAGTTGACAACCTCCATAAACTCTCTGTCAATGAGAAATACCATTTATGTATAAAATTTAGTGCTTAATACAGTTTTTATTTTATTGTTAAAGGTTTCTGTGTAGGTGAGATGATTTAAGCAGTCAGTAAGTTTTAAGGGAATCTGCATAGTAAAATGAAGAACAATGTCTTGCTCTTCTCTGTAGCTCCTAACTTTGGCAAGAAATATATTTCTTTTGACATTTGTTTTTGTAAGAGGAACCCAGTTCTGTGAAGTAGGAAAAAACCTAAAATCTAACGTAAACTTTTTAAAATGCAGACTTCTTTTCTATTTTATTCAAATCACAGTCAAGGAAAAACATTTTTACTTGAATGGGATTTATGGGCCACTTCTGACAACTACTTCCATGTTGAAATATACTTAATTCTGTGAGTGATCTCCAGAGCTTCAAATTTGTTTCCAACCATTTCATGTCTCATGCTGCTAAATTCTTTAACTCTGCTTGCCAGAGAGCATTTAGTAAAGAAAACAAGATGGAATTATCTATTCTGAAAATATTCAGCATTTCTGCTACTGTTGTTAAAGTCTTAATATTGTAAATATTGATGTATCAGATTTACCTATATAAGTCAAATGGGATGGCTCACAAGTATGAAACAGTATAGCTAGGTATTAGGTGTATACCAATAGGCATGAATTGCTGCCTTGCTCTACGGTACAAAACTGAACAGACTAGACCAAAAACTGCTGCTCCAGATAAGTGTTTGTAGGCACTTTCAGTCTCACTAACTGTTGTCAGAGGCAGCAAAAATATCATGCTGAACACAGTGCAAATGATACCATAAAGTAATTGATATTATTAAAAGTGGCTTTTTTCCCATTGTGAAACTCAACATTCCTGCAAGTTAATAATTCAGGGAAGTGAATGGAAATAAGTCATACTGAAGGGAGTACTTTTCTTCAGATCAGAATCAGGATGAGTAGGAAAACTTACATGGATATATTGCAATTAAGGATTTATTTATTATTATTATTATTATTATTATTATTATTATTAAACATTCTTTTTTTTAAAAAAAAAAAAAAAAAAAAAAAAACCAAACAGGCAGTGAAAATGTGTCATTTTGTGAACTACCTTTTTTTCTCAACCATGGTAGGAAGCCAGATTAAAAGAAGTTAGGAAAGAAGGTGGCTCTGGTAAAAGTTTTGCAGGCATGCAGCATGAGCAAGGATGATTTCAGAGGCATTATTATTTTTGTCATTTTAATAGAGTTACTGGCCCCACATTAACAGAAGGTGACTCTTAGAGATATTTACCGTAGTTACCTGTCGTCTGTATGTATCAGTATCTAGGGTGCAAGAGATTTTCACTAAAGGCAGGTTCCAGGGCTGGCCTGAAGCTATATGATGGATTTTGCAAGCATTTAGGCAGAGACCCTTGAGATCTGTATAAAATCCTGAACACAGACCTACTTTCAGGCTTTGTCCCACTTGGGTAGCCTTTGCACTCACCAGATTTGTTATGATACATGAGTGCTCACAGCTGAATACTTGTGTTGTCTGTTTAAGACTTGTCCGAGCAGTCTGTTGCATTGCAGCCTGTGATACACCATTTTGTTATTATACATGAAATACACTCACTGCAATCACAATTAAGAATTCAAAGTGAGGATCCTAATACCAGGTGATATTACTCCAGTCTAACTACCAAGTGCCAGCTACTGTGACAGCTAAGAAACAAAAATTTTGCTGGAGAAAAATCACATTTGACAGATATTGTGCTATCCTAGAAGCAGCAGTTGGAATGTATTTTACCTCTCCACAGGTGCATAAATGCAAATAATGTTAATACATCTCCAGGACTTTTATGTCTGTTAATCTTGGATAGTAATGACAAAATTTAATCTAGGCTATAAAATAATGATATTTTTATATATGTTTTTCTATATGCATATATATATACATGAACAAGCACAGAGAGATGTATACATAAATACATACCTGTGATTATAGTAAAGATATGTTACTTTCACATTTAGATTACAAAACACTAAAGAAGAAGGTAGGAGTGAGTCTTGCTATTGTACACTTGTAGAAATAAAAGAAGAGAGATGTGAAACAAATTACATAGTAAGCCCCTTGCTAAACTGAAAAAAAAACCCCACCCTGTTTCTCAACTGCAGGCTCCTTTTATCCTCTTAGCACCACTACTTATTCTAATACAATCCCACCTATGGGGCGGATTAAAAAAAAACATGATAAAACTCATCTCAAGTGCTCACTCCACTGTCCCAATTGAAAAAAAAAAAAAAAGAGCAACAAAAAACTCCAAAAACAACCAAACCACACTGTGGAACAGAGGCTAATATTAGCAAAAGACTGGAACACTGGCCGTAGGTCTCACAGCCATTTGTACCAGGGTTGCTCTCCTCCTCCTCACTCCCTAATAATTAACCATCATTTCTGCACTTCCTCATCTTCTTCGTATTGATCTTTCATCATATAATGGGTGCAAACAGCAAGAGGAAGGCTTAATAACAAACATTAAAATGAATAAATAATTACAACCACAAATCTTCCTCAACCAACTGATTATTTGTTCAGTGACAATATTACAAGAAATTGGTTTTACATAATTTAAAAGGACACTAGCAAGTAGGGATTTTTTTTTAATAGCGTTTTTCCTCTCAACACTCTCTGAAAAGGTGGTGGGAGAGAGAGGGGTTAGTGGTCTTTTCTTTAAAAGTCTACAGGGCTTAACTTCCAGCATCTAATCACTTTTCCAGCATCTTCGTGACATTCAGTAATTTTCTGAGGAGGTAAAAATGGCTTATCGACGATCAGGAGCGAATTACCTTTCTCAAAGGTCTACGAGAACATTGAGCCAGGGTGTACATGTGCCTGATTTTGCTGTCCTGAAGTTGGATGTCTTACAGTCTGAGGGAGAGCTCTAAGCAGACTGGTGAGAGCAGGCAAAATGAAAAGACTAGAGGAAAGGTCAAGTGAAGAGACCTTAGGTGAGGAGGAGTCTTCCCATATGGAATGAGCTGAATTCATGCTCACCCCTTCTTTCCGAAGAGCAGCATTTCTGTGGCACACTCATGGACACTTGATACGATAGGAACAGGAACAATCCTCAGACTCCCACGATCTGCAAAGTCAAGAACCCTCCTGCCCCCTCCTCTGCATGACAGAGCTCAAGCCTGTGCCCTGGCCCTCGCTTAGACATATCCTTAATCCTGTTCTTATTAGGATAGATAAGGCTTTTGTGTAAGTGGCTCAATATTAGTAATAAGAGCTCAATATTCCGTAGCTGACTTGGAAATGTAGCTCACAATGCTGTTTCGGAAGGTGAACCTGAGGGAATGTCTGCCTCAGTGTGGGAATTCTGCGCCATGGTGATGTGACAGGTCCCTGGTACAAGCTTGATATATTATGTTTAATTCACAAATTCACCTTAATGCAATCACCCTTATCACAGAGACTACAAGCATCAGCATCATCAGGGGCATGAAAGTTTGCATTGCATCTATCTTAAACAGTCTTTGACCTTAGTGCACACCATTAGCTATTTCAGAGCTGTCATGGGGTTGCCTGATAGGAACACCTATCTGTGACATGTCCCAGACCCCTGAAATGAGAGGAATTAAGAATACTAGTTTGTTTTGAGTCAAGATTTTGAAGGTGAGAGGTCAAGTGTGCTTTATTCATTAAAGTACTTCTAATTCAGAAAGCTCCGTAACTAGATACCCTCACGTTGAACAAGTAATGACCCGAAAACGGCACAATTTACAGGATGATATGCTGGCAGAAAGTTTTCTAACACCTCCCAGAAGTGCACTTTCCAGAAACCCACTGTACATAAACATAAAGGTCTGCAATCTGTCAGTTAATATTAATGTGGTCATTTGCTGGTAAGTTGTAATAACATGATGCACAAGGGACTTGCTACACTGACCTTTTTGGTGGAAGTGATTCATTAAATGGTCACTCATTTAGACAGCAGTAACTATTTGCACAGCTATTAACATTTTAGAACTTAACTGGGTATTTATTGCTTTCAAAAATAAATTTTTACCAAGGTTAGCTGAAGACCAGATTTTTCATTATTCAATAAAGGAAAGAATTTGAAATTCAGGAGCATCAATTGCGAAGGGGTGGGACATTTTGTATAAAATGCCTAACTTCAGATTAGTCTAAATGGCTAAGCTATTATCTTTTGAGCCCATGGCTACAAATCATTGCTTTTACTGTCAAAGGCTAAACCAAAATGATTCTTTCTTTCCAGGGCTGTTTTTTTCCTCTTGTATTTCCACACTATTTAAAAGTACAGAAAAAGAATGAAAAGTAGTTAAAAAGTAGAAAAGAATGAAAAGCTGCTAAATCACTAATAATATACCCCTAACTCAAGACCCATTGGTTTTGATAGGTACCCGTTTCTGTCAGCAGGTTTACTGCCTTCTACTAATCTTGGATTAAATTTTACACAAAACCAAACTCAAATATAGATACAGAATTTTCTCTAGGAGCACACTGATTTTAGCAAAATTCTAACACAAACTAAGTAATTTTTTATTTCCTTTTGGATTTGATTTCCTGATGGGTGACAAGCACCTTTTCTTTCACTTTACCTTCAAAGCTTCTCAAAAGTGTCCTAAAGGGCTGACGGAAACTCAGAGCTAGCAGATAGCCACACTCATCTTTTGTGCTTTCTCTACTCCCTTGGACTTTTGGTCATAGGTCAGTGAACTGGGGAACTCCGCTCATTTTAACAGATGGGAGACTGCCTCTGCCACAGACTGGTAGGAAGGTCTTTCTATTTTGCGAAAAATTTTGAAATTTGAGTGAAATAGAGGATATTTTGGTCTTAAAATGTGTGCAAGCGTCCCTGGTGAATGCAGCAGAATTTCAGTCTGGCCACTGATCAAGTGGAATTATGTACAGGAATATGGGGGAACAACATCCTGCTTTTTTTTTTTTTTTTACTTAATGATTTTTTGTTCCACATTTCTAGATATGGGACCACAGGTCAGTCACAAAGTATGGTGGCCCTTTGAGACTTACATGGCACATACTTATACATACTTTTATCTTCTTAGCTTCAATTGTAGCCAGTAATTTAATAATCCTGAGATGTACAATAAGAACCTAGTAACACAGCCTCACCATTGAATCAGCAACAGTATCCTTCCAGCAGAGTGGCATCTTTTCAAATTTCCCTATGCCCTGCCTCCAGAGATGGTGTGATGAGGCATGCCATACATGACCAGCCATCAAATATTAAAAGCGACCATAGGAGTGACAAGATTGTTCAGCTGAATGGTTACAGTCAGTCTGGTTAGCAAGGGATCCTTCTTTGCTTCCCAATGAGCTGTTAAAGGGCTTACACTTTTGCAAACCTCTCCAGTGTCTCCTCTGTTTGCAAAAAGCACTTGCATTAAAGCAAATCTAGGAAAACAAAACTCCACTGGGAAGTAGAGCAGCCATGCAAAATCATTATCCTAACAGCCCTAAACACTCCAAACTAGACTGTTGTTTCATAACATGTTGATCACAGCAAGGCTGAGCGGCATGTGCGTGTGCTGTAGATGTATGGTACATTTGTTTATAAATGAAGTGGGGAAAACGGTCAGGGGAAAATAAGCTGTTAGCCTGGCCCATGGGAGAGCAGAGTTCAAGTTCTGATTTAACCACACAAACATCCACAGACTAGTGTGACAGTTTACGATATCATGCCTCACTTTGCTTTTGCAAAATGAGTGTGATAGTCCCCTTTTCATAACATTATTATGAGGAGAAAACAAGCCCCTTTGTTAGCTTTGATTCACTGTAAGGCACTTAGTACTGTGCAAACATATAGATTGACGCTTCTTACTGAAAACAACTTTAAATTACTAAGCCCAAATTATTTAATATATATATATATTTAAAAAAGGACTCAAAACTATCATAATGGACAGCCCACAAATAACTTATATTTTTCCAGCATAAAAGAAAATCATAATTAGGAATTAAAATAAATACAGTACAGCTCTTACATAAGACAAATTTCACTAAATGAAATCTTCAGTATTTTCACAACTCTTGCTTTGCCTTCCTTCCTGTTGCTTTGCAACATTATTTCATGAGTACTTTACACTATATTCAGTATTAATGGCATAATTAGCTGTGGAAAATATTTAGTTGTCGCTTTGTATTTATTTCTGTTCCTGGGATCATGTAAAGTTCTGCTACATTAAAATTTAATTTGAAAGAAAAAGAATTTTATTCATTTTTCAGTGTAATGACCATTTCTGCTTGGCTTATATGAATGATAAAATATTGTTTGAACACACTTTTCCATTTGTTTTCCAGGCATTTATGTAAACTACTAAAGAAAACACTGCAATGCTTTGTTGGCTGACTATTTGACAAAAGAATTGTAGACACATATTTTATTCTCAGCATCCTGCCAGGGAATGTGCACAGTCCCATCCATTATTTAGCACTTAATTTGTTAATCGATTGATCGATTGATTTGGGGATATTTTACACTGGTATTAACATGCGCACACACAAAAATCTTGTCTCTATGGTAAATTCAGGAAAATTGTATCAGAATGTAAAATGTTCTGGTGGTTACAGATGTAGATTGAATCTGTCATGGGTTGGCAACTACTGAGAATAATTCATTGCTGGGAACATAAATATTTTGGTTCAAACCTTAAAAGTCATTCAATTTGGTGTGATTATTCCTTCCATGTTCAAAAGAATGTGGGGCCATTCTATGGGAAATAAAACTGTGCTTATTACATCATTTCTTCCGAAGAAATTATTTCCCAGCCAATAAACAGAAAAAAAAAAAAAAAGCTATTGTCAGTTTCAGAAACACAATGTTCTTCAATGCCATGATATTTAAGGGCTTCAGACCTTTTTGCCACCTTTCTCCTCACCTCCTCAGAACATTGGACTCTAGGAAGTCCTTTAATTGATAATTGCCAGAAGCCGTACATATATATATTCCTTGTATTGAGTTCATCTGAGATAGGGCTGTAGTCTGAGGCTTGTTCCTTGGTGGCAGTGTTACTTTAAGCAACTCCCTCTTTAGCCTCCCTTCCCTGAGTTGTAGTAGGATGTTTGCTTGTGAGATTACATGGTTTCTCATGATAATGGGGCAGGTGGACCTTTGGTTAGATGGAATAAGAGTGCTGTTATGATCCTTAAGTGAAGGATGTTATGGCCTCTGTGTGATGCAGAATTTACAGACCTGCGAGCCCGCAGCCCCAGCTCTTTAATGAATTGGAGTCACTTACACTTCCTGCTGTACTGTGGAGTCTCCTTCAAAAGGTAGTTCGGGTAATCTGGAGAAATCAGTGGAGCTGCTGTGGTCCCCTTTGAGTCACAACCTCTATATATCCCACCCAATATGTTCAGCAGTGTGGTTCCAGGTCTGTAATACCAGAGATGTTGGACCGTGTGATTTGCTCAGTGCTCTTCTGTGCTACTTATTGCTTAAACTTGCAGCATTTTGACTATTATGCCACCGGGATTCTTAAAGAGTATTTGAAATAAAATTACTTTTAACTAAGGTTTGGCTTGAGTGAACTACTTCCATACGGAGCAAAATAACAATGTTTATCTGACCAAAAAGTCTTTGCGCAGCTTTTGAACTTATGCAATGACAAGTACTAAGCAGGATATTAAATGGGGCAATTGCATACCTCCATATTTTATCAATATGTTTCCTTCACTTATTGCTTTTGATAATATTCCAGTTTTGCTTTCTGTGTTCCCTTTTCTGTTGAAAGTATGATTGTGCACAAAGACAAAGAGTCCCTTTTTGGTGAAAAGAGAAAAAAGAAAGAAGGAGCTATTGTAAAACTGGGATGAAATCCAGCCATGATGGGCCATGTTTTGTGATCAGATGTGCTTGTACCTCTCCAACTGCGTTTCACTGTGTTCTTCATATAAGCATCCAAGAGTGGAGCTGAGTCTCTCATATTTGGATTTTTTAGCGGAGCAGGTTGTACATTGAGAATACTGGGACATGAACCAATGTGGGAGGCAATCCAGAGCCTAAGAAAGCTGCCACTGTGCTAACTGTACTGCCTGAATTAAATCCCAAACTCCTCAGCATCAGATGCTCGAGTGATTTCTACTTCCATCTGAATGTGTTCCAGATTTACCATGAGGTTTACCTTTTGGTTTTGGAAGCCCTCTTTCCCCTGTTGATTTGACTGTGGTAAAACAACTTACAAAGACGCAAACATATGCAAGTGAAAGGAAAAGAAACATGCAGGGAGAAGGGGAGGGTGACGGAGACCAACAACTTATTTATCAGATTCAAGTTGAACCATCTGTTGTTAATGATTAGATCTTCAGCTTCCAATTTTCATTTGAATGTTATTGCTCATTTCTAGCTGGGTACCGAAACGTCACTTACCACTGCATGCAGGATTCTAAATAAGAGACTATTTAGATTGGAAATCTGTTGGAGGAGGAAATTATGTTCCCTATTACACAGCAAAATACCTTTTCAAACACTGACACTTTCTGGTATTGTGTTGTTGACTTTTTAGGGAAGGATACTCAAGGTCTGAGGCTGAAAAATGAATTCACCGGTGGTGCAAATTACATTTGGGCTAGAGGGGGTTTGGTGAATGTCAAGGGTCCAGGTTCTGACCTCAGGCATGGTGGCGTAAAACAAGAAAAAAAATGTAGTCATCAAGTATCTATTGCAGATCTACAGCAAAGAGAAGGGACTCAACACCTGATCATGCAAGTTTAAGGTGGTGCCTGTTGTACCACTCTGCTAGAAGATATATTTTAAAATAGAAATAACACAGCCTGCACCTGCTTACACTTTTGTTACTTGTTATCACTGTTTTCATCCCTTCTAATTTCTTTTGTAAATATCGCAACAAAATAGTAACTCTCAGGATGGAATCTGGCTGGATGCTTGCTCCAGTGGGGAGAGTAGGATCAAATAAAAACAAATGTACTTAGATCTCAGATTCTTATTCTCCATTTATAAATTTTGAGATGACTATCCACAGATGCTCCAAAGACAGTAAAAGTCATAATATATTTTTAATAAGGAAAGGTCAATATCACTGCACTTATCTATTGCTAGAACAATTAAATTTTTTTTCTTATACCATAGTCTTTATATTCCTAACATTTCTGAAAGGCAAAGATATGTTATTAGTTCTATTTAAAAAGAAAAAAATCACAGAGGAGTGTTTCTTAACACCATTTTACAGTTTGCATCTCCTCTTTGATATCCCCTTTCTTTGATAGCAATTAAAAGATGGTCCATGAAATTACTTTGAATGTTTAAAATGAAAATTAAAAGCATGAATACACATACGCAAAAAAGCAAGCAAGCAAACAAACAAACAAACAATGAAATAAAGAACAGTGAAAAGTCTAGCCTCATTGTGAATTGATTGTATATAAAAATCATTGTGACAGCCCTGCATGAGATGATCTATATATGAAGCTTTTTTTCAAAAGAAGCTAGGTGATCTTTTTGGCTTAATTTTTTTCTTGACCAAGTGACAAGATGACTTATCAAAGGACACCCATATCAGAAAATCCCAAGTATTATTTGGGCACTGGAAAATCCTGCAACAACGTGAGGTACTTCCTCCTCTTTTTAAGTTGGAAATGAGAAAAATCTAGAAGTATCATTCTCCGAAGCACCTAAGTGACTTCTGTATACGCACATAAATCACATAAGTATTTTGGAGTCTACATCCCAGTGGGATCCTAAATGTTTATATGATTTATGAAAATAGGACGTATGGGGCTGTGTTACTTAGGTAATTTAGAAAAAAAATGCTCCTAAAGGAAGAGCTGATCTGGTTGGTTTTTACAGTTACTTTGTTTGCTCTGCAATCATATTTTACTTATGGAATCTTTGTGCTCTTATGCTTGCAGGCTGTGACAGCTTTAATTTGCTATTTTTCACAGCTTGCATTCACCATATAGAATTTGTTCTATTGATTGCAGGTAATTAAATTGTATTTATTTGTTTTCATCACTAATGTGGTTCATGTGAGACTCTGACCCACAATCTCTATGGCAAATATAATAGTCTTTTATCTATACCTCAGTTTTAGCACCAAACAAATAGGACAGAGAACCCTTGGACAAGTTGTGGTTTGCACTGAAAAAGGTGAAATGCTTGTACTACTATGTTGAAAAGCTGAATCATTTGTATACTACTCATTTTAACATCCCCTGGAAGAGGAATGAGACTTACCAATTTATTGTTGTATCAAATGCACTTTCTGTGTCTCATGTGGCAAGAAGAGATATATCAAAAGAAACTGAATTAAGTACTCTGTGTATGTTAAACCAATGCTATGCAAACCTGAGAAATGCAAATCCTTATGGTTTCTGTGCAACAGAAGTAATATAAAGACTAGAAGCATGACTGACATGCAGCTAGATAATTGGCTAATGAACAGGATGTTTGCAGTCCATCAAAAGAATAATAAAGGTCTATGAAGGTCATCTATGATATTATACATTGAACACTGTATAGTCCTGGAAGTATATAAATACAGTACTTAAAAATATGCATCTTGAACTCAAAATGTCATATTGGTGACAACTGCGGCTTGAGTCCTCTTTAATGTATGAACACAGTAATTAACCCATTACAAAGGAAACAATGGTGTACAGTATACAGTATTAGAATAATATTTAACAAGAGGATTCATGATGTGGTGTACAAAGAGCTGATTAAATGAGCAGGAAGGCGGTCATACCATGGGGTCTCTAGATTCAGGTACTTGGAAAATGTTATTTGGCTAGAGCTTCACAAGAATACCTGATGGTATTCTGCGCCTGCCGTCAGCTCGCCAAGAGTCTACTAGTCTAGTCCCTGCAAGAGTGAGTCTGAAGACAAACCCTGGGGCAGTTAGCTGGGACTAGCTGCACTGTGAAGTGCCATTAACATGCGGAGGTCCCTGGAGAGCTTGAAGACCCAGGTGTCTTGGGAATGATACATGGATAACATGATCTGTTGGAAAACCCAACACAGCACAAACTTCTGAATTTCCTTGTCTCGTAAGTGTGTAAAAATACCAGCTAAATATTTCTGTAGTTGTTGGAATACTTTAAAAAGGTCATGACATGACCACTGACCTTCATCTGCTGAGAGTGGCATTTTAGCTGAAATAGAAACACATGTTTTTAATTTTGAAGGACTTGAGCTCAATTTCAATAGATGTGCCCACAAGCACTGCTCGCAGATTAACACTGTATGGATTGCAAGCTAATGAGCAATACATTGTTATCTTATCTCTCTGTCCTTTATAGGATGATTTTAAGGATTTGAGTGTTCAATAAACTGTACCTGTCTCAGATTAAAAGACATTTTAACAGAGAAACATTGTATTGCTACAAAAGACCTTATTCATGGTTTGGCTAAAACTTTCAGCCCTCGGGGCATGATGCCTCAATGTAAGCGTAATGGTTACTGCGTGGCCAGCACACTGGTGCTTCAATTGAGATGGTCTCCAGAACTAAACACAGGAGCAGTTCTGTGCTTTGGAGCCAGTATTAAATAGCTGGAGGCTATAATGTGCCTGTGTTGTCTGTGAACTGGGAACAACTGTATTGTACAATTGCACTGTATTCTACACATTTATCAACACTGAGGTACACTTATTGGCTTCAGAAGAATAAAGTTTGTTTATAGCTCCTGTTCTGTGGGTTTAGAAATATCAGGAGATGTATGACCTTGGACTTTGGTATTTTTGGGGCCAAGAAAATATTTTTCACCCACTGTTCATTTCAGTGTAGATGCAAAATAAAACCATTTGGAGAACTTCGATTTTTCAAATTGTTTCTGTTTGGAAAGAGAAAAAGAAAAAAAAGGAGAAAGGAAAGGACACACACACACACACCCCTTTTCAAATCAAAAAGTCTTGCTTCAACATTTTCAAAATATGTTAAGTTTTGGAACAACTTACATTTAGAATGATATACAGATTCAATAAAAAAAAAAAAAAAAGAATAAAAAGAGAAATGTTTCACAAGACATTATAAAAGCAAATCTATGCTTAATCTTTAATTCTGATTTCAATGAATGACAACTGAACAGAGAAAAATGGCTGAAGCCTATAGCAGTATTCGCATCGCAACATTTAAATTGTGCCTACACAGCATCAAGATTGTTTCTCCAATCCCTGCCCTCCAAAGGCCAGTAGGCTGGGTGTGGGCAAGAGGTTGGGAGGGGACATAGCTGGGACAGTTGGTCCAACCTGACCAAAGGGATATTCCCTTCCATATGATGTTGTGCTCATCAATAAAAGCTAAGAGAAAGGAATAGGATGGGGTGGGGAGGTAGTGGTAGAATTCATTGTTAAGGCATTTGTCTTCCAGAACAATCACGACACACACACTGAGGCCCTGTTTCCCAGGAAGTGGCTGGACATCACCTGCTGATGGGAAATAGAGAATAAATCTTTTTTTTTCCTTCGTTTCCACATGTGTCTTTTGCTTTCTTTTATTAAACTGCTTTTATCTCAACACACAGGTTTTGAATTTTATTTTTATCCCCTGTTCTGTTAAGGAGCAGGAATGAGAGAGTGGCTTGGTGAGCAGCCAGCAGCCAAACAAGGTGAACCCATCACAGTTTCTTTTCAGGTTTTGAACATTTCCATTTCATTTTTTGCCTTCAAGATACTGTATTATGAGAAACACTGAATAATTGTTCCTCTTCTACCTCTTGCTCACTCATCATTGACCACTTATCATCATAGGTCATAGGTCTCCATGGGTGGCTCTTTCTTGCCCCCCTAAAGCTGCACTCTTCTTCTTTAAGAAAAAGATATTGACTCGTACAGAACTAGTCCCGAGCCAGTGGAATTCATTCTCCAAGACAAGTTCCTTGTTGACGAAGGAGAGTGTGAAGGCTACTAGATTTTAGGTGGTTTAATTACCTACTTATCTAAATGTTATTGCACCTATGGTCAGTAGATGTATTTTGACTGCATTCTATCACCACTATCAAATTAACTTCAGCAAAAGCCAATTAACTACTGTAAATTATTCTACTTCAATTAAAAGAAACAGAAATGGTGAAGGATTTTAATATATTAATTTTAATCCACAGACTCATGAGGCACCAAAAAGAAAACTTGAATTCTTTTTTTTTTTTTTTTAAGAAATGAGAAATTATCTGGAAGAAATGCAATAAAAAATAAGGATTGGGCTAAGTGTCATTATCATTTTAACTTAATTTGTCAACAGAGTAATATATTTAGCTATATTACTCAGCTGACAAATCAATTACAGTTATAATGAAACTTTATATGATTTTACTTTTATTTAATTAGTTGCATCAATATGTGCTTTTTTTTTTATTTCATTTGCACATGAATGCATCAAAGTACAAATGATGGAATAAGGTTAATTATAAGCCCTCAAAACATACATATTTTAGAAACAAAAAGAAATTTACAGTGCAAAATGTTATAAGTAATGTAAACTGCAAGATGGTTTGTTAAGCTAGCTAGAGGCCATTTTCTTAAATAATAATAACAATAACAACAATAATCCACGTCTTTGTGACAAGTTATTTGAATTTTAGAGAACCGTCTCAAATAATGTATGTGAAGCTATTCCCCCAGATTATTATTTTTTTTTCAAATCTCTTTGCTCCCAAGGGTAACACATTTTATTCTCTGCAAGGGAATGTAACTCCAACATGAAGATAGTGAGTCATCTAAAAAAGTGTTATCCGGTTCACTGGTGCTAAATACTAATGCATTATGCATAGACGGAGGGAGTGGTAATTTAAGAGAAATTTACACGATGCTATTTTATGTATTTATTTTTCTTTTTTTTTTTTTTTTAAACACTGTTCAGTAGACACTTTACAATCTTAGCAACTGCTGCATCAAATGACGATTATACTAACATTAAGCTATAGATCACCTCCTTAAGCAGACACTGAGAATTACATTTCTGTGGTGTTACACAGAGCTTTTAAAGTAGGCTGTTGCAATTATGCCACACAATTACCTAAGTGGCCCTGATTCAGGAACATATTAAATATGCTTAAAATTAAATAAAGTGAAGCTTGTGCTTAAATATTTTCCTACATGATGAAGGTGTCCTATTTTTTTTTCTGTTAAGTAAGAAATTGCTGTGTTAAATCAATAGATATTTTATTCAGGTATTCAATGAACAGTACACTGAAGCCCCAGACAGACAGCATCCATTGCAGTTAAAATCCAAACAGTCATCTTTGTATTCCCGTAATTACAGCTTTTTCTCTCCCAGTTCGTGATGTACCACAGAGTACAAGGATGGAGATGCACAGCTGGTTGTGGGAAGTGTGGGCAGTAGCCAACAGTGTGATTTTCATACAGTAAAATTGGATTCATAATTTCATAAAATGATAAAATACTTTGGGTTGGAAAGGACCTTTAAAGGTCATCTAGTCCAGCCTCCCCTACAATGAACAGGGGCATCTTCAATTAGATCAGAAAAACTTCTCAAAATATCTCTTTTCAAAGTTAGACTGGACAGATCCTGGCCAGAGAAGCTGGAGATTTATTTACACTTTAATAGTTCACAGGAGACCTGTTTTCAGTTCCTTCCTCTTTTGGGTGGATTCAAGACCACATTTCTTACCCCTAAATAAAGCACTTTAATCACTATGGTGATGGCCATTTAATAGAAGGAAAGCATGGTTCTTATTCTTCTGAACACAAAAAAAATTAAAATTTGTTGGACCAACGAGAAAAAGAGGGAGAGATACAAAAGCTCCGAAACCTCAAACTGCAATTTTTTTCTCAGAAATAGAAAAAAAAAAAAAAAAAAAAAGGTTTTATTTCATCTCACTGCAGGGCCACCTGGGAAAATGTGTGCCTCTCTCTCCCAGGAGAGAAAGGAATGGGCAGGTATGTCCACAATGAAGTGCAAGGTGGACCAAAGATATAATTTCAGACCCCCTAAGGTGTAATGGCTGCAGAGCTGAGCACTTTCTGATTAACTGCTCATGGTACCATGCTGGTGCACCTTGAAGAAGTGGGTGTAGTCATATTGGTTCCAGAATTAACTCCTGGGAATCACTGCTTGTGACTCCACTTGTGGATCTCACTTTCTATTCTGTCCTTTCTTTTCAGTTTTCCATGTGGTGAATGAATAATTAATTATAGTAATGATAATATTCCTCTTTTATCAGTCATTGGCTGTATAGCATGACCTCTTACCTCAGCCTTTTATTATCAAGGAGTTTTTCCCTTACAAGTCAGAGGTTATTTATACAACTCTACTGCTCAGGTATTTTTTAAAAGCTGGACTTCAGCTTCTCTCCTGCAGAGAAGAGAGTTCTTAAGGTCTGCTTCTTCACTGACAAGGGGATTTAAAGAAGTGAAGGAACCAGACCATAGGACAGCAGTCAATCTAAGTACCTGGACCATCAAAGAAGACAATGTGATGTTTATACAAGTGAATATTCAGGTGAAAATTTGCCATTCACAGAGTCAGCACTTCACTAAAGCTGCAATGCTCAGGTGAATTCTTGTTGCTTTTCCTCGCTCTTTTCAGGAGTGTTTCCTTTCGCCACTTTCTCACAAAGATTGTGGTCCCAATATCCCCTTGGGAACAGAGAATAAGAGACGTAACAGATCAGATATCTGATATTTTGAGGGGAAAAAAAAAAGAAACAAAGAAAGAAGAAAAAGAGTCCTTTTTTTTTCTCTTGGGCATTTTGTTATCAGACATCATTTTTGAAAATGATAAAACCCAAAATTTGAGAGATGAGATACATATTTCAAATGATAGATATGTGACAAGAGTAGAAAAACAATACACAGAATTTTTACTTATACATAGAAGATCCTCTCTGCCTACAGACGTAACAGTAGCTAGTTCTCAACTTTCAGAATTTTTGAAGAATACTGTCTGAAAATTGATCATGGGATCAATATAACACTAGTATAATGTCAGAGCATAGTAATCACAAATTTGTTTATTTTCTCTAACAATAAGTGTTTCAATTTTAATTATTAATTTTTTTTATTAAATTCAAATAAACATGTTGTTTCCTCCCTTTCCCTTCTTTTCTCTTCCCTTTTATTCTTCAAGTAATTCTTTCCCCTTTATACTTTTTCACTCAGAAGGAAAATAAATGTGTACTTAGAAAAGTACTTGATATATATACACACACCCCCCAAACAAATGCATTTTTGCGTTAGAAATAGTTTTCAGTGTTGTTCAAGTTCATTACTCTGAACTGTTTGTTCAAAAGCTTCACAAGCTACACAATGAAAATCTTTTAGAAGGAATCCAACATATTTTCATTTGTAATGAACTTGTAGGTAGATTGAACAGGTAAAATATATTTTAGAAGGTATATGGAACATGTAGGTATATTTGCTTATATGTAAATTCAAAGGTGCAGGAGAGGCTATTCAGATGTTATTATTTTTCTCATCTCTCAATTACAATAACAGTTTTAAGTCAAAGCACTTGTTCTGAAATCAAATGGCTATGAGTCAGTGGGAATTCAGGAACACTAAAGTGGTATCTTAGCAAAGGTGACACTGTACACGTGGATCTGGTTCCTGGATATTCTTTTAGGTTCTTTTAATTTCTTATTCATTGCTAGCTTCATTAGTTCCAAATGAGCTGACCTCATATGCCCAAAATTAGACAAAGCAAACTTAAGTTTAAACTCAGAGGGGGAAAAAGAAATGTGAGTAGTAATAAAATGTGGAGCAAATATTAGATGTTTTTTAAATGCATTTTAAGAAAATGTTTTGATAGCTAAAGAAGAAATGATATTTAAAAGTTGGTTTATATCCACTACTGCAGCTTTCCTTTAAAACACCAAAAACCAGGGAGTTGAAAACTATCTTGATGATAAGAGTAACAGCCTGATTTGTGTAACCAGGAAGCTTTTTTTTCTCTAAATTGTGTTATGGTTCTAAAAAGTCTTTGTAGTGCAGTTCTTTGTGAACATGTCCACAGTATAAACTCTGACATCTCTTGTGAAAAATGAGTGTGTCTTTGTTGCCACTTTTGATGGAAAAAGTTGGGAATGTGTGAACTAGCAAAGTGAACATGCTGAGGATGAAACATAAGGTTCAGGACCTTGCTCTGCACCTCTAGAAGCTCTTCCCCAACTACAGCACTAATGATAAAGTTTTATTCTTCAGATATAATTACCTAACTTTCTGTGGAGGTCCGCAAAAATAAGAGATAAGCAGAGTCCTATATTATACTTACATCTGTGGGTATTGAGATTGTCTTCCCATAACTGTAATGGATACAGAGACCAAGAAATTGTGCGTTGCCACAGCACCCAGCAGTCAGATCCTGCTAGCCTTAGTCTTTTCTCCTATCCGCACTTTCCTAGAAGTTTTTTTGGAGGTAAGCTCTTGATATGACCCAGAATCTTAGAAACTAGGACTTAAAAAAATCACACACCACATTCAGCTTTTTCCCTCTCTTTGTTCTCAGCTTCTCCCTGCTATCCCATCACGTCTCCAAATGCCTCTTCACCTCAGTAAGATTTTGACATTTGGGAAAAACTCTTTAAAAAAAAATAAATAAAAAAGGATAAAACAGTTTGGCACAAGGGAGCTGCAGCTCTTCAGTTCCCATTAGAATTTCTGAAACGACAATAGCTGAAAGGTTAGGGCAAAACCTATTAGAAAAGAAAAGTTGAGGTAAATCAGGTGAGCTCATCGAAGAAAACAGGGAAAGATTGGTTCCCTTTTGGGATTAGGTCTAATTAAGGTGAGCAAGCAGCTGTGCCTGTTTGGAATAACAATTGTGCTAGCATGTCACTTTTTTTCTGCTTAGTTGAAATTTATATAGTTTGGGAATGGTGGATGTAAGAAAATTAGAGCTCATTTAGAATCTGTTGAAAGGACACTGCGCCTTCATTATTAGTTTTGCATCTGAATTTTCCTGGGGCTGTCCTCTCACTGTTATAGGTAATGGATTTTTCCCCAGATGTAATTGGATGAGTTTAATTTTTTCTTTCATTACCTGTCTAGAAGCCCTCTGCCCCTATTTCCCTTTGTGTTTTATTAGGACTGTAACCCCTATTTAAATAAAGGCTTTGATTGTGATTATATATGTTCAATCAGCACTTTCTGATTGAATAGTTCTGGTCACACAACGCTCTTGCCTAGCATTTTTTACTAATTACATTTTAGCCATGGTTGTGTACTGTAGAACTTAAAACTGTTTGCTTTATACCTTTAAACTCTGTCTAAAAGTTTGTATCTCCCATGGGCCAAAGTACTTACAGCAAATGTAGGCATTTTCTGATACTAAGGTATATGAGCTGAACTATAGGTCATTCTACCAGGTTATAGTACTTGCCCACTAAAAAGATGTAGCACTGATTACATCTTCTCCATGGTCTTTGGCTATATAAATGAAGTTGGCTACTTTTTTGAGTCTTCTGTAATTTGATTTTCAGAGCTTTCATGTAGGTTTTGGGTTTTGGTTTGGGTTTTTTTGTTGTTTGTTTGTTTGTTTGTTTGTTTTTTTCAGTTTCAAGATATATATTTTTTTTCCATTTACATGTTTCAAAATTACTATTACAGTGTAAAAACCTGCTGAGTTCTCTGCTGTCAGAAATGACCATATAGGAACTGATTTGTTTCTTACAAACATGATTTATTGTGATGCAATTCTGGTATTCTGATATTCTCACACCACAGAAATTACACAATGTGAGGAAGGAAATACATTAATTATATTTCTTTCTGTTGTTCTCAAAGTACCATGGTTAAGACCACTTAAGTTAACAGAATTCAACTGGAGACTTTGTGACCATTTATATCTCTCTAAAGTGAATCCAAGGTGGGTTGCAGGAACAAATCAGAATGGTAGTGTTTGATATCATTCTGCATTACTCTTTCATACTTCTCAGGAAAAGTGTTTACACAAAGTTGCAAAAAAATTCGTATCTAGTCTGACACAACTTGCTCCTTACACCACATCTCTTCTGTAGCTAAAGTTAGAGAATCTGGCTCGGGATTTAATAGTGGAGAATGTACCAGAAAAGCACAGTTTTCCTTGTAACTGGGAAAAGTACCACTTAGGTCTAGATCCCTAGTCTAAATTAAACAAAATTGTCACCAACTGTGGGATACATCAACCTCATACTAGCTTATAGAATCTGTTTTTTCAGGGTATCAGTGGTTAGAGATATTGAATGGACACTTTATTATCTATATATTCCCAGCATTATTTTGCTATCTGCAGATGTAATTTGAGCAGATCTATTTGGTATTTCAGCTTCAAAACATTTTCATCCATCACATTATTACAAAATGACTAAACAGTGGGTGGTTATAAGAGATCACTATTGGAAGAAGCTTACAGATTGCTTTTATTACCATCCTATTGTGCATACAAACAGCTTGTATCCTTACATACATATTTATATAACTTAGATGCTTTAGAATTCTTTTATTCTGAATAATTTCAACACCACAGAAAAAGCTACTTCAAAACCAATAGACAACCTCAATGTAAAATAGTTCCAATAATAGAATCTGTACTTATAAACAAATAAATAAATAGATAAGTAAAATTAAGTTTCTTACCTTAAAAATGCATTAGTTACTGCATTTCTTTGGAGAATTGTCATCAGGCATAACATGATGAATTCATAACAGCTGCCAAACTTCTTAGTTTCAGAACTCAAAAGGCCAAGAATCAAGGATTTTACTGACAAAACAAATTCTGCCTCTAAAAACAGGAGTATGAGAATTCATGAGAACATAGTGAAACATGACATAAAATCACCAACTTGAAACATCCCAAAGAAATAAGTTTTAGAAACTCTTGTACCCACTTTACCCATTTGCTTTTCTCCACTCATTTGCTCCTTGGTTGTCCCAGCTGCATACTTAATGTCACCAATTCTCACTAAACTAATTATTCTCTTTGGTGCTGATTCTTAGGTCCAGTCTTTAAGAATAATATAGATGCAAACTGGTTCCTGACAGTCCAGGAGCAAATTTTTTCCTTGGCATAGATCACAAAGAGAACAGAGCGAAGGAGGAAATTAATACCAAGGTCAGATAATTCACAAAAAAGAAGGCAGAGGTGACCTCAGAACAACCAGCTGCATAAGCCAAATGTTGGTTCCATACCTTCCAGGGCAAGATATGTCTGCTAACAGTTTGTACAGTGCATTTACAAAAGCTTCATTTTTTCCGAAAATAGAATATGTGAAGATGCTATTTAGGAGAATTATTTCAAAAGAAAATATACTGAAGTTAAATGAAAGTTTTATTACTAATTCCTGTGGAGCATAATGATACTAATAGCAAGAGCTTTTGAAAATTGCAGCAAGAATTTTTGATATTAACAACAGATTTCTTGCTGGCTTCTTCCCTTTTCAAAGTATTTTCATAGTTTTAATAGTAATACAAAAGTGAGAAATATTGGTACCTTGTATATCCAACATACATATTGCAGGTATTCATGCTTTATTTTCATTCAAAAAATACTGAAAAGAACCATTTTGACATGATATTCATATTGCAAACAGCCTTGTGAACATCTAAGTAAAAGCTGTAATGAGGTTACATCAAACAAGCAAGTAATGAATTTATAATTTTATTTTATTGAGGATGAATTTTCACAATTCTTTTTTTCTGTCCTCACATTGAAAACAACATCTGCTACTAAGCATGAGCTTCAGTTAAAAGTGAAATAAAAAATAAAAAACAAAGGGTTTTCTCAGGGGAAACTAAAGTGCATATCTTTTTTCTTATCGTTATTTTTTTCAAAATGAAATTAATAACATTGGTTTGGGTTTTTTTCCTCAGTTATTCTTTTTCTAATGTGTTTTTAAGGAATTGGTCCCCAAAAGTTCCAAATCTTACATGGCAAAGACAGTAATATTCTCTTTTTGCCTTTTGAAGCATATTCTAAATGTTATTTTTAGGTTATTTGGATGATTACATCTCTGAGTAGCTAAAAATGGCATTGATATAATATTTTCAGTGCAAGAGGATTCCAGACTTCAGTCCTTAATGCAAATGTCTGTTTTGTAGAAGGAATTAACAAATGTACTCATTACCAAGTTCTCCATGGAATTATAGCCACCAATGGATAACCAAAATTAGGCCAGTTATCTAACCTAAGTTTATAACATTTTATGTTATAAGCAAATTATCCTCTGCCCTCCAATAAGCCTTTGGGGGAAAATTCAACTGTAGAAGAAAAAAATTACTAGGGATATGCAAATAATGGATATTTTTCATGAATATTCACTGAAATAGAAAGCAATCTCTGTGATTATTTTGTGATCACTTACGACAATCAGCCACAAACTCTTGTTTTGCTAACATTAACACTTCTCAAACTAAAAATGTATTGCATAGAGTTTATTTATTGGACTAGCATCTTATTTTTCTGTTCTTCTCTGAACAATTTATACAAGTAGTCAGGCTTCATCACCAAGTTCTCAAGTGCTCAGTAACATCATACCACTTTGACATTATTTTTAGGTTAAAACTTTGATGATAAAGATCCTTTGTGATCTTCTACAATATTTTGCAGGTATACTGTAGTTGTTTATGGGCATTACTACAGTTTCTTATTTAAATAAAAAGGATACTTATTTCTCATTGACAACGTTCACTCAAGGGAAATGGATATATAAATATCTTTTATTTCATCCTTTGAGAGGCCATCTGCTGGCAGATACAGATGCCTAAATTTAAGCAAAATGTATTATAGAAGAAATCAGTGTCTAAGAACCCACTACAGTTAATGGAGACCTAGTCAATGCAGACTAGAAGGATATTTAGCTGAAAAACTGCATAAGCTCAACTTAGATGTCTTTATAGTCAGTCAAGGCTATTTGACATGCCCATGCATTTTTTCTGCAGATGTTGTTCCAGTTTGTCTTAGGTGTCATGTGGGTGCCATGTTCCAGGTCGACACTGATGTCTTTAGATAGGACAGGCTTTGGACACCTAAGTATGTGCAACTAAACTGAGCCCTGTCACCTGACCTGAGTGCCTCTCTGTCCTCATCTAATTATATTAATGAGTTCCACAATACCTATAATGGGAGTTAGACTTCTAGATCAGATGTAGGTGCCCACTTGTAAAAACAAGTTCCACCAACAGAAAACTTTTAAGATCAGAAGGTGCTTTATAAAACACAGAAGAAATATCCTGAAGAAAATTCAGGCTATTGCAGTGTATTTCTTGTGGGCAGCAGTCTGCCAATCAGAAGAGTACAAGTAAATGAAACTAATTTTTTTGAGACATCTGAGCTGTATCTTTACTATTTAAATGCCCATTTAATAGTAATAATAATAATAAAAAGTAATTTTGAATATTCATAGAATCATAGAATAGAGTCATAAACTTGTTTGGGTTGGAAGGGACCTTAAAGATCATCTAGTTCCAACCCCCCTGCCATGGACAGGGACACCTTTCACTAGACAGGTTCCTCAAAGCCCCATCCGGCCTGGTTTTAAACATTTCCAGGGAAGGGGCATCCACAACTTCTCTGGGCAACCTGTGCCACTGTCTCACCACACTCACAGTAAAGAATTTCTTCCTAATATCTTGAATATTCTTCAACTTGAGAGAATTTAACCTTAGCACTAAAACACTCTAAGGAGACGACTTAAGCAATGGATAACTGGACATTTTAAATTACGATACACTATTTCTGTAAAAGTTGAGCACTATGCAAAAAAGAATTCAGTATTCAAGGAGGTAAAAGGAAAGAAGCAAAAGAAAGACGGCTGCAGCACTATGGTTAGAGATCCCAGCTGAAAGAGTACGGACCTTGAAGAAATCTGCTTTGCATGAAGTTGGCTAATTGTCCATTGTGGAATACACAAACAGTCTGAAAAAACACGGATATAAAGGAGCTGGATGAAGAAATAATTGGAATAATAGTAATAACAGCAGCATGATTGATGAGTCATAGTAATTTACATTAATTTGAAATTTCCAAGTCTATATTAACTAATATTTAATGTATCCAGTATTAATAAAAGCTAGAGCCTGAATGCATTATCCCTGTATAATCAAATCCAATGCACGTTCTGCTCCTGTGTTATGCACAGAATCCAGCTCACAGCAGATAAAATTCAGCTAATTTCCACTCATGACTTACAGTGTCTTTAGCAAGAGCATATCACCAGAACAATGATGATGACAGATTACGTCATGAATAGGTCTGAGAGGTGTCTGAGACTCTTTTAATGAATATCACTTTAGTTTGGGAAGACCTAATTGGAGGTACGACTCAATTCACTAGTATATGCTTTCTGTGTAATTCATTTCATGAAGATAATAATCAGCATAGGCAGTATATTTACACTGAAATAAAGTTGGGTAACATTTCATTCATATATTTCATTATTGCTTTGAGACAGCAAGATGCTGTAAAACATCATCTATTTCATAGAAGACATAAAAGATGAATTTGGTTTATAGTATTTTCTTATTGATTACCAGACATATCACAGATGATGCTCATGGACTTGGCCCTTGATAGGCCTTCAAAGGAAGGAAAATGCAACACATGGTCATGACTTCCAGGTAGCAAAAGCAGTAGATATGTCCCTGGAGTTCAACAAACATCTGGGGAATACTTTTACTTCAATATATCAGCCTAACCTAACACTGAGGAAATCACAGTGCATCCTGTGGAGGAAAGTCAGCATCTGTGATTTATAGGTGGGATACAGCAGAAGCTCACGTAGTTGTGACTGCCATGGTAAGAAAGCAAAGAGTGCTGTACACACACATAACCATTACTGTATCATAGAGCTGCGATCATACATTGCAACTGTCAATTAATGGGGAAAGATGGAGAAGAAATAGTTCCTGAAGTCCCTCTTCCCCCACAGTAAATGAATGCCTGTTGTGCATGCAGATTAATTGAAGACAGGAACAAAGTCAGTAATCCAACCTGAATCACTTGAATCCTTTTACCAAACTGCATTCCTCATCTTCAAACTGCATTTCTGAGCAGGTCTGAGTCTAAATTGCTGTGCATTGCACACTAATGCTGAGACTCTATCAGCATTTATAAAGGCTAAATATTTTCAAATTCTCAAAGTTTAGATGAATGTGGTTTGCTGCATTCTTCACAGAAAGTTTTCTAAACAAGATTTTTCAAGTGAGAAGGAAATGTAAAATAAATAAATCTGCATTTCTATGCTAGTTGTAACAAACTACCTGAAGTTTGATCAAGCAAAGTGCTGGCTTCCCCTTCACAATATTCACCCCAGTAAACAGTAATATCTGTTAGCTAGGGCAATAGGCCTGTATGTAATGAGAGTGTTTTCTCTTCCCTTCAGCATCCCTGGAAATGGAAAGATCACAGAATTTAGCAGGATAAGAACATTGGTCTCAATTTCCAATTCTTTCTTTCTCCAGATACAATTTCTGAAGGGCAATGTTCTTTTGATATGGTAAAAGGATTACTCCATTGATGCATATCATCAGCTTATATTTAGGAGCAAAGATGGAAGTGACTTGGAAAGAAGGGAATTCAGTTACCTTACTAATTGAACCGGAATGTCTTATTAGTATCCTTTCTCAGTAATCTGATATGAAAGTCACTAATATGATACGACTGTAACATTGTATTAGCCCCAATATATTCTGATATGATATGAATGCTAATGCAATACAAAGGAGTGTTGCTAATGTGCTAATCAGATAAGATATTACTAATGAGATATGAGAGACTCCACTAAAAAAAATTCATATTACTTCCCTTAACTTTTTGACTATAACATTAACCTTGCTCACCAGGGGTACTGTAAAATGCCCTTTTACTCTTTTCTTGGATATTTAGGTTTCTGTCTGCCCACATTTCAGGTTTGTAGACACTGTGATTTTCCTGACAGAGTATTTGGCCTCAATAATAAAGAGAATAAATAAGTGCAGAATGATTTGTGTAATCTGAAAACGATATGCACTGATGTAGTAGTTACTTAACACAGGGATTATGTGCATATTTAGGCAACTCTTTCGACTAATCTCCAGTAGCCTTGCAAAAATTAGGATTTAAGGCTCACAGCAGCCATGTCAAAGACATGTGTCATTCACCACATTACATAGGAAGAAACTGAGGATTAGAAAAGTGAGTTAGCCATCACATAACTGAACGTGAATCTGGACAGAACTGTAGAATTCCTGTAGACAGAGATCTATTTTATTAATGAGATTTTTCTTTCCTCTCCTACTGTAAATTTTCACTTTCTTTTTATTGCTTGGTGTACTCTCAAGCAGGGATGAAAAAAATGATGGTGGTATGAAGGTATTGGACTGGGGCTGCAAAGTTTGTTGTTTGATCCCCATCTATGAGACACCAAATGGAAAAAGACACATGTAAACTCTGGTGTAAAGTTTCAAGCTAACTTGCTTGAAAATTATGTACTCTCAATATTTGGCCATAATTCAGCTGATATAAATCAGAGTAGCTCTGCTGACTTCAATAAAGTTATGACCTCTGTGTTACATAATAACATGTATTTGAGAATGATATTCATATTTTGCTGTTAGTGAGGAAGGGAAACATGAGCCCTCTTAAGGCTGGTAGTGTCCATTTGCAAGTTCTGCTGTCTCAGATCAGAAATGGGAAACCCAGTGTTAGAACTGTCACAAAGCACTGAAGAGATGCCATACACCCAAAAACATCATGTCAGGCTGTCCTTAGTTCCACACTCTATGTATAAGCCTGATAAACAGACCTGCTGTTTTGAGAAATGATTAATAAATACTGATGGGAAGTGAGGAAGACTTTGATGTAGTGTTAGTCTAACTACTGGAAAGCACTTTAGTGTTGCTTTTTCTATACAGATCTCAAGAGAAGGCCTTTTTTATATAAATAGATGTGACAACAAAAAACTCCAGCACCCTTTATGAATTTAAAACAGTAGCTTTCAAAATTCATTTTTGCCTATAGAAATATAGCCAGTATCATGGAAAGACCAAGATACGTACTGGTTTTCCTTTCATTTATATAAATGGGACAGAGTATCATCTAAAAAAACCCAAGCGCTAAAACAGCTGAGTTAAAAGCTACATTGAACTTTTCTAGTTATTTAAGGCAAGAGAAAGGTTATAAAGACCAAAGTGTAGCTTGGTAAATCATTGAGATTTCAAGTTGTCTCATTTTGGAGAAATAGCTATCTGCCCATCAAGTTTGCTGTCCTGCTTCTCATGGTTGTTTATTTTGGTCTGTTTAAGCAATAACATCACAGGCCACTCCAAGAGAAGATCTGTGCTCTTCCCTGCTGTTCATCATTGTCTGACACTATTTAGGTTATGTCAGTGTCATGTCACTTGATAGGCAGACCAAAATTTATTGCAAATCATGCTTAACTTATTGTCGCACCATATTTTTGATAAAATAACCAGGGAATTCATTCATGAATGGGTATTTCCCTAATCTGCATTGCAAACTGGAGCTCTTCAAAGACATCTATTTTTGTTTGGCTAGATAATGATCAACCTCACTTACTGAAGGAGGACTGCTTCATTAAGCGCTAACAATTTCATTTCCTATTAGGGAGCTAAATACAGCATATTCAACCCCACACCATGTTCCCTCTTCTTATTTTTATGTTTTCACAGCCTAAATTTTCTACTTGAATGAGTCTGTATGTTGTCTTGTATCACTAGAGAAAGCAAAAAGAAAAAAACAAAAAAACCCCTCCACAACCACCATTCCCTCTATATTTTTTAATTGTATTAGAATTAATCTTAAGAGAAGTAAAAGAAACTTTTGTGCTCTGGTCTTGGATTTTTTTTTTTTTTTTTTTTTTTTTTTTTCAGAATGCAATGAATTGGTAAAGCTGGTGAAGGGTCTAGAGTACAAGTCTTAAGAGGAGTGGCTGAGGAAGCTGGTGTTTAGTCTGGAGAAAAAGAGGCTAAACGAAGACCTTATTGCTCTGTACAGCTACCTGAAAGGAACTTGTAGCAAGGTGGGGGCTGGTCTCTTCTCCCAAGTAACAAGTTACAGGACAAGATAAAATGGCCTCAAGTTGTGCTGGGGGAGTTTTAGATGGGATATTAGGAAAAATTTCTTCACAAAAAGGTTTGTCAATAATTAGAACAGGCTGCCCAGGGAAGCAGTTGAGTCACCTTCCCTGTATTTTAAAGGTACTTTAAAGATGTGTAGATGTGCTGTTTAAGACCATAGCATAATGGTGGTTTTGGCAGTTCTAGGTTGATGGTTAGACTCAATGGTCTTAAAGATCCTTTCCAACCTAAATCAATGATTCTATGAATTAATAAATCTAACTACAAGTTATGCAAAGAAAAATAATAAGTATAGTTCAAAATAAATGCCAAATATTTTGTTGGGTCCTGTAATGTATGAGTTTTCCCCTAGATGAGCATGAACTAAATAATCCTGACATGCATATGCACCAATAGAAATTATGAATGTAACACCTATATGTGTACAAAACATGTTAGAGTCAACAATTCTAAACTGATAAGCAGCAGAAAGAAGTTGCAGCAGAGAAATTTACAGACAGATGAAGATCTGTGTATCGTTGGGATATATATTACTTTACATTAATTACAATATGTAAAAAAAAAACAACATCATACTGATTTCTTGGACTGATTTCCTTGAAAAATACTGAATTCCTCAGCTTAAAAGCTTCATTTTTAATGCCTTTTTCAATACACATAACAGCTATTGTAAGCAGAAATGCCTAGGAAAGGGTATGACATGTATGGGGGGTGGTTTGTTTGTTTGTTTGTTTTTGTTAACTATGTACTATGGAAGGTCATCTTTTCATACTTAAACTGACATGATTTTCATAACAGTTTCATCTTTTCTAATGCGTGGCATCTTGTAGGTGGAATATCTCTTCCCAAGAACAGTGTGTTACTACACAAGTTAAAACAAGAACAAGAGACGGGGAACATAACCTTTCTTCTGCTGCTTCTTGGATCCTTTTTTGTGCCATTTCGGCAAAGTTACATAGTTATTTTGTGGTTTAGATTATCTGCAAAATGGGTGTATTAATGATTACCTTCTTGCAGAGGTAATTATAAACTGTTTAATACTGATTAATAATTAGAAATGTTTTAATCCCCTTACAGGAAGGGAATTAAATCCAAAGTACTATTATTACTGTTAATAATGCACTGTGAACTTTCATGCTTATATGTAGTGGTTTCCTCTTTTATCCATTTCCCAGCCTAACACTTACATTTTAAATTGAAACTATATTAGGCAAGGTTATTCAGGAGAAAGGAGAATCGTGGATGCAAGGGTAAATTTGAGGTAGGGGGTGGTTAGTGAAGGTAAATGAAGCCACTGACTTCATTGTGTCTTACAATAGAATGGAGGAAAGCGGCACAAAAGAACTATTAGTATTATATGAATAATGACCAATAAATATTCCACTTGTTAACCATGTAATCAATTCTGTGGTCTCAATGGATGTCTATCTTCCCTTTTGTATATTTGTATATTATAATTTAAATGCATACATTATAATCACTTTTTTGGCTTACTCGTTTAATGTATGAGAGATTATTCATTTAGCAGTCAGATATTTATTCATTTATATTGGATTGGAATTGCAAAGTCCTTGCTTAGCAGATTTAGTACACTAAGTAGTTATTCCATAGGGTGGTAAGGTTAAAAGTGATATGATGTGGGGGTTTGTAAAGCTGACAGAGGCATCTGGTGCTCAGCTTTGGGTACTGCTGGTAGACGCATTGTTTAGACAAGTTTCAGCCATAATCACTCTGTTGGATCCTCTGTGTTGGATGTGCGAGCTCCATACCAGAAGAACCTAGATTAATTTTTAAATTGTAGCCTGCTAACATTCACCAAGTATTTACAGATTGGCAGGCAGAAAATGGAATGTTAGAACATTTATCACACTGTCCGTGGGGACAGTATTACGCAGACCCATGTTCAACAAAATCATTTCATCAGTATGTACTTTTCCTCATCTTTTGTCCACCCAAGAAACTTGTTTGACTCGAGGTAGACCATCTAGTACTTAAGAAAGGTCTGTGGAAGTGGTTTGTGACAAACTTTGAGGTAAGAGCCTCTAGCTTTGCTCTTCCCATTTCCCCAGGTTTTAAATAGGTGCTGTGGTTTAACTCTGGTAGACAGCACCACACAGCTGCTTGCTCACACCCCCTCCATGGGATGAGGAAAGGAATTGGAAGGGTAAAAGTGTGAAAACTAGTGGATTGTAATAAATACATTTTAAAAACAAAAGTCATGTGTGTAAGGAAAGCAAACTAAGGAAGTCATTCACTACTTGCCATTGGTGGGCAGCTGTTAAGTCATTTCCACAAAAGCAGGGCTTCACCACGCCTACTGGTTTCTTGAGAAGACAAAACCCCATAACTCTGAATGTCTCCAGCTTCCTCCTTCTTTCCCCAGCTTTTATGGTTGAGCATGACATCATATGGTGTCAAATATCCCTTCAGTCAGCTGTCCTAGCTGTGTCCCCTCCAGCTTCTTGTGCATCCCCAGCCTATTCATGGTGGACAGAAAAGGCCTTGATGATGTGTAAGCATGGTTCAGCAAGTACTAAAACATCCCTGTGTTATCAACAGTGTTTTCATCACAAATATAAAACATAGCTCCATAGAAGCTACTATGAAGAAAATTGACCCTCTTCCAGCCAAAACCATTGCAATAGGTAAACTAGACAGTGGTTTCCAAATATATAGATGGGATTAACTTACCTTTTCCTTTCTCACAAGTAAATGGCTTTCCCAAATAATGGATCTGTAGCCCATGGTAGTCATGATCACTCTCAAAAATAAGTAGTCTCTGTATATATTCCCTTAGTGAGCAAAATTTTGAAAGTTACAGGGAAAAAAAAGCAAGGCTTCAGGTGCATCTTGAAAATGTGATGAGTCTTCTCTAGGGTGTGTTTGTATTCTGAATTTCCTAGGTGTCTAAAATGTCACCAGGGTTCTAGGCAAACGATTATTCAGTGACCTGCGTGGCTGAGCAGGGAGCTTCTGAAAAAGCTCAAGTGGAAGAAGGAAGTTTACAGTGAATGGAAGAAGGAACTGACCACTTGGGAAGACTACAAGAATTCCATTAGAGTATGCAGGGATGAAAAGAGGAAAACCAAGGCCTCCTTGGAATTAAAATTGGCAAGGGATGTCAAAGTCAACAAGAAGTGTTTTTTTTCAAGTATATTGGAGGCAAAAGGAAAAGGAGAGAAAATCTGGGCCCGCTGTTGAATGAGACACTTGCCATGGTGACAAAGGATGCAGAGAAGGTGTAGTTGCTGAATGCCTTCTCTGCTTCAGTCTTTACTGCTCAGGCCAGCCCTCAGGAGTCTCGCACTTTGGAAGAAACAGAAAGAGTCTGGACAAAAGAAGACTTCCCCTTGGCTGAGAAAGACAAAGTTAGGGAACAGTTAAGTAAACTGAATACCCGCAAGTCCATGGGTCTTGATGGGATGCACCCACGAGTGTTGAGGGAACTGGCAGAAGTCATTGCTGGGCCACTCTCTATCATCTTTGAAAGGTCCTGGAGCACAGGGAAGGTGCCCGAGGACTGGAGGAAAGCCAATGTCACTCCAGTCTTCAAAAAGGGCAAGAAGGAGGACCCGGGAAACTACAGGCCAGTCAGTCTCACCTCCATCGCTGGAAAGATTATGGAACAGCTCGTTCTGGGCATCATCTCAAAGCATCTGGAAGAAAAGAAAGATACCAGAAGTAGTAAACACAGATTCACCAAGGGGAAATCATGTCTGACTAACCTGTTAGCCTTCTACGATGGCATGACTGGGTGGGTAGATGAGGGGAGGGTGATGGATGTTGTTTACCTTAACTTCAGCAAGGCTTTTGACACAGTCTCCCACTGCATCCTCATAGGTAAGTTTAGCAAGTGTAGATTAGGTGAATGGTCAAGGAGGTGGATTGAAAACTGACTGAAAGACAGAGCTCAGAGGGTTGTTATTAGGGACACAGAATCTAGCTGGAGGTCCATAACAAGTGGAGTCCCCCAGGGGTCAGTACTGGGTCCAGTCCTCTTCAATATTTTCATCAATGACCTGGATGAAGGGATGGAATGTACCCTCAGCAAGTTTGCTGATGATACAAAACTGGGAGGGGTGGCTGACACATTAGAAGGCTGTGCCGCCATACAGAGAGAGACCTGGAAAGGCTGGAGAGTTGGACAGAGAGGAACCTGATGAAATTCAACAAAGGCAAGTGTAGGGTGCTGCACCTGGGGAGGAATAACCCCATGCACCAGTACAGGTTGGGGGCTGACTTGCTGGAGAACACCTCTGAGGAGAAAGAACTAGGAGTCCTGGTGGACAAAAGGATGACTATGAGTCAGCAATGTGCCCTTGTGGTCAAGAAGGCCAATGGCATCCTGGGGTGCATCAGGAAGAGTGTGACCAGCAGGTCGAGAGAGGTTATCCTCCCCCTCTACTCTGCCCTGGTGAGGCCCCATCTGGAGTACTGTGTCCAGTTCTGGGCTCCCCAGTTCAAGAAGGACAGGCAACTGCTGGAGAGGGTACAGCAGAGGGCTACAAAGATGATTAGGGGCCTGGAGCATCTCCCTTACGAGGAGAGGCTGAGGGACTTGGGTCTTTTTAGTCTGGAGAAGAGAAGGCTGAGGGGGGATCTATCAACACCTATAAATAGTTAAAGGGTGGGTGTGAAGAGGAAGGGTCCAGTCTTTTTTCAGTGGTGCCCAGTGACAGGACAAGAAGATAAGAGGGACCTTATTGCTCTCTACAACTACCTGAAAGGAGGGTGTAGAGAGTCAAAGGTCGGTCTCTTCTCCCACGTAACAGGTGACAGGACTAGAGGAAATGGCCTCAAGTTGCACCAGGGGAGGTTCAGGTTGGATATTAGGAAGAATTTTTACACTGAAAGGGTTATTAAGCATTGGAATGGGCTGCCCAGGGAAGTGGTTGAGGCATCATCCCTGGAGGTGTTCAAAAGACAGGTTGGCATGGTGCTGGGGGACACAGTGTAGTGACATTTTTTTTGTCAGAGTTAGGTTCATGGTTGGACTAGATGATCTTGAAGGTCAGAGTTAGGTTGTCAGAGTTGGTTGTCAGATTGGTTGTCAGGTTAGGTTGTCAGATGGTTGGACTAGATGATCTTGAAGGTCCTTTCCAACCCAGATGATTCTATTATTCTATTCTACAATTCTATGAAATGAGCACAAACTTGAACATAAGAAGTTCTATCTAAACATGAGAAGGAACTTCTTCACTTTGAGGGTGGCAGAGCACTGGAACAAGCTGTCCAGAGAGATGGTGGAGTCTCTGTCTCTGGAGACATTCAAAACCCACCTGGACAAGTTCCTGTGCAACCTGCTCTAGGTGGACCAGCTTTGGCAGGGGGGTTGGACTAGATGATCTCTAGAGGTCCCTTTCAACCCCATGTGATTCTGTGATTCTGTGATTGTAAAGGTCTATCAGATAGTCAGAGACATTCACATGCTTGTAGGGATGGAAGAACAGGGGAACATCTGCATAAACATCTGAAAGTGGTCTAGCTGCTGAGCCTTGCTCTCATACTGTCTACTTTTCCATCTCAAATATAGGTGTATGTATTCGAGTAGTTGGGCAGAAAGACATACGGATAGCCACATGTTGATGAATGGTTGGTTGGATAAAGCTAGCATTGAGCAAAGAGGTGATGGATAACTTTTATAGAGACGAAAACCAGTACTTTTCAAGCTTTGCACGTACTGGAAGCTGGAACTACACATTGCCATTATCACTGAGGGAACAGCTTCCCCAAAGAGCATCCCAAATACCCTCTTATCAAACTGTTACAGGACTGTTGTTTTTGAGGTGTTCTCTAAAGACTTCAGCTTCTTTTGGCTCAGAAAGAAAGATAAAACTCTAATACCTGTGTCCCACCTGCCCAGCATTTCAGTTTGAAAGAGAGAGAAAGAGAACAAAGTTTCAATTTGGAAGGGGACTTAATCATTGCACCTGTAACACTGTCCAGATTTCTCATAGATTTCCATTACTGGATGCTTTAATAATGTCTTTCACTCACACCCTCTTTCTTGCACAAATTTGGCTTTGGTTCCATTTATTCCATTCCTTCTGATAGACTATAGATCTGTTCATCCAAAGTCATAAATCCTCTCTAGTATGATACGTAATAGAGATCTAGGCACTTTGTCTTTTTGGTCCAACAAAGACTTCAGAATCTCTCTTGATAACATTATCTCCTACCTTTTTAATTTTTCAGCAGAAACTTTTTCCGTAAAATTGAAATCCTTTATCTTAAAACCATACATCTTAGCTGTGACCTTGTACCCTTTAAATATGAATAAAAGCCACTAAGGAATGCTACCTTTCCTATTTTACCTGGTCAGCTTACAGTATTGTCTACTAGTTTACAGAATCACAGAATCTTAGTGGTTGGAAGGGACCTTTGAGATCATCGAGTCCAACCACATTAAAAAAAAAAAAAAAACAAACAAAACACAAAAACACACAAACAAACAAAAAAACACAACACAAAACCAAACAAACAACAACACCCCCCCCCAAAAAAAAAAAAAAAAAAAAAAAAAAAAAGCAAGCAGCATCCATCAACTAAACCCCATACACAACACCCCACCACAAACCAACAATCCCGGGCACTAGAGCATGCCCTGAAGAGCCACGTCTACACGTTTCTTAAATACCTCCAGGGATGGTGACTCCACCACCTCCCTGGGCAGGCTGTTCCAGTGCTTGACCACTCTCTCAGTAAAGTAATTCTTCCTAATATCTAATCTAAACCTCCCCTGCCGCAACTTCAGACCATTTCCTCTGGTCCTGTCGTTATTCCCTTGGGAGAAGAGGCCAACCCCCGCCTCTCTACAGTTTCCTTTCAGGTAGTTGTAGAGGGCAATGAGGTCTCCCCTCAGCCTCCTCTTCTCCAAACTAAACATGCCCAGTTCCCTCAGCCTCTCCTCATATGACTTGTTCTCCAGACCCCTCACCAGCTTGGTGGCTCTCCTCTGGACACGCTCCAGCACTTCAATGTCTTTCCTGTAGTGAGGGGCCCAAAACTGAACGCAGTACTCGAGGTGAGGCCTCACCAGTGCCGAGTACAGAGGCACGATGACTTCCCTGCTCCTGCTGGCCACGCTATTCCTGATACAGGCCAGGATGCCGTTGGCCTTCTTGGCTGCCTGGGCACACTGCTGGCTCATGTTAAGCCGGCTGTCCACTAACACTCCCAGGTCCTTTTCTGCCGGGCAGCTTTCCAGCCACTCTTCCCCAAGCCTGTAGCATTGCCTGGGGTTGTTGTGACCGAAATGCAGAACCCGGCACTTGGCCTTATTAAACCTCATCCCATTGGCCTTGGCCCATTGGTCCAACCTGTCCAGGTCCCTCTGTAGAGCCTGCCGACCCTCAAGCAGATCAACACTCCCACCTAGTTTGGTGTCATCCGCAAACTTACTGAGGGTGCACTCAATCCCCTTATCTAGATCATCAATGAAGATATTGAACAAGACTGGCCCCAAAACTGAGCCCTGAGGGACACCACTGATGACCGGCCGCCAACCAGATTTTGCTCCATTAATCACAACTCGCTGAGCACGGCCATCCAGCCAGTTTTTTATCCAGCGGAGGGTACACTTGTCTATGCCATGATTCTCCAGTTTCTCCAGGAGAATGCCGTGAGGGACGGTGTCAAAGGCCTTACCAAAGTCCAGGTAGACAACGTCCACAGCCTTCCCCTCATCGAGAAAGCGGGTCACATGGTCATAGAAAGAGATCAAGTTGGTCAGGCAGGACCTCCCTCTCATAAACCCATGCTGGCTGGCCCTGATCCCTTGGCTGCCCTGCACATGCCTTGAGAGCTCACTCAGGATGATCCTCTCCATGATCTTTCCCGGTACCGAGGTCAGGCTGACAGGCCTGTAGTTTCCAGGATCCTCCTTCCGGCCCTTCTTGTAGATGGGCGTCACATTGGCCACCCTCCAGTCATCTGGCACCTCTCCTGTTGACCAGGATTGTTGATAAATAATGGAGAGAGGCTTGGTAAGCTCTCTTGCCAGCTCCCTGAGAACCTTTGGGTGAATGCCATCCGGCCCCATAGACTTATGCGTGTCCAGGTGCATAAGCAAATCATTAACTACTTCCTCTTGGATTACAGGGGAGTTGTTCTGTTCTCCATTCTTATCTTCCAGCCCAAGAAGCTGAACACCCTGGGGGTAGCTGGTCTGACTATTAAAGACAGAGGTAAAGAAGGCATTAAGTATCTCAGCCTTCTCCTCATCCTTGGTTGCAAGGTTTCCCCCCGCATCCAGTAAGGGATGGACATTCTCTGTCACTCTCTTTTTGTTGATATATTTATAGAAACTTTTTTTGTTGTCCCTTATATTAATGGCCAGGTTGAGTTCTAGCTGGGCTTTTGCCTTCCTGATTTTTTCTCTGTATGACCTAACACAATCTCTGTACTCCTCCCGAGTTGCCTGTCCCCTCTTCCAAAGGTGGTAAACCTTCCTTTTTTCCTTAAGTCCCATCAAGAGCTCTTTGTTCATCCAGGCCGGCCATTTTCCCCGCCCTTTAATTTTGCGCTTCATGGGGACAGCCTGCTCCTGGGCCTTTAGGATTTCCCTCTTGAAGAGCGTCCAGCCTTCCTGGGCTCCTTTGTCTCTCAGGACTACCTCCCACGGGACTCTCCCAACCAGGGTTCTGAACAGGTTAAAGTCTGCCCACCGGAAGTCCAAGATGGAGGTTTTGTTAATCCCCTTCCTTACCTCACTATGAATGGAAAACTTAACCATTTCATGATCACTAAGCCCAAGACTGTCTCCGACCTCCACGTCCCCAACTAGCCCTTCTTTATTTGTGAACAGTAGGTCTAGCAAGGCACCTCCCCTGGTAGGCTTACCTACCATTTGTGTCAGGAAGTTATCCTCCATACACTCGAGGAACCTCCTAGCCTGCCTGCTCTCTGCTGTGTTATATTTCCAGCAGATGTCTGGTAAGTTGAAGTCCCCAACTAGAACAAGGGCTGGCGTTTGCGAGACTGCAGCCAGCCGCTTATAGAATACCTCATCAGCCTGCTCATCCTGGTTGGGTGGTCTATAGCAGACTCCCAGCACAAAATCACCTTTGTTAGCCTTCCCTTTCACCCTTACCCATAAACACTCCACTTCTTCATCACTGGAGTCTATCTCTATAGAGTCAAACAACTCCCTAATGTACAGAGCCACACCCCCCCCCCTCCTTCCTTGCCTATTCCTTCTGAAGAGCTTATAGCCACTTATTGCAGCATTCCAGTCATGACCATCGTCCCACCACGTTTCCGTGATGGCAACTATGTCATAGTTGTCCTGCCGCACCATGGCTTCCAGCTCATCCTGTTTGTTGCCCATGCTACGTGCATTAGCGTAGATGCACTTGACCTGGGCTACTGATTTCACCCCCATCTTTGGCCCTTGACACTCAGGTTCATTACCAGCAGGCCTGGTTTTATCCCCATCCCCCTTAACTTTCGGCTTAAAGCTCTGTCCGTGAGCTTTGTTAACTCTTAGCCTAGTACCCTTTTCCCCTTCTAGGAAAGGGTTTTCCCATTGTTCTCTAGCAGTAATTTCTAAACGTCTATCACCTTTCTCTGATGAAATGTCAGAGTGTGAGTCCTCACTAATGTGGCCTCCTTCAAACCGTGGCATGCTTTCCTCAGGCTTAATCTTGACAGGCCCAGTTATCTCCCCTTCCCCCCTCATATCTAGTTTAAAGACCGGTCAATGAGCCCTGCCAACTCCTGCCCCAAAATTCTTTTCCCCCTCTGGGACAGCTGTGTCTCACCTGACAATGGCATGCCAGGTGTCTCATATAGCCACCTATGTTCGAAAAACCCAAAGCCCTGCCTGTAACACCAGTCCCGGAGCCACAAGTTGATCTGTTGCCTCTTCCTATCAATTTCTTTATTCACAGTTGCCACTGGTGGGATAGAAGAGAAGACTACTTGTGTTCCTGACCCCTTGAGCTGCTGCCCTAAGGCTCTAAAATCTCTTTTAATTGATTTCAGCCTCCTCCTACCCATTTCATCACTACCCACCTGAAATACTAACAGGGGGTAATAATCAGAGGGGTTTACTAGGTCTGGGAGTTTGTTTGTCACATCCCTGACCCGAGCCCCAGGGAGGCAACAGACTTCCCTGTGTAGCGGGTCAGGGCGGCATATTGGTCCCTCTGCCCCCCTCAACAGAGAGTCACCCACAACTATGACCTTTCTCCTTTTCCTTTTGGAGCTAGTGGTGAAGTTGGGTCCGCTGTGACGTGTACTTTCTGTCTTCTCTAGTCTTGGTGTGCCATCCTCCTCTCCATCGGCCAGTTCCTCCTGCAGGACTCCATACCTGTTCTGCAGGGGTAACTGGGAAGCTGGGAGAGGTTGGGAGGGGACTCGCCTGTTTCCCCGAGCAGTGACCTGTTTCCATTCCTCCTTTTCTCTGAGATCCTCTCCTGTCGCTTGATGAGAAGAGGGGAGAGGGTCCTCCGATTTACACGGGGCCTCAACCTGTTCCCCTACTCTCAGGGAGTGCACCCACCAGTCAATTTCTCTTTCACACTCCCTGATGCTCCTCAGCCTCTCCACTTCATCCTTCAGCTGGGCCACCAGGTAGAGCAGATCATTCACCTGTTCACATCTTATACAGGTGTTGTCTCCGCTACCCTCCATTGCCAGCGCCAGGCTCCGGCACTCTCTGCACCCAGAGGCCTGCACACCCATATGTTTGCGTGGGGCCTCGCTCTGGGTACCCACAGCTTTCCCAAACATAGCCTTCGATCTGGTAGCAACCATAGCTGAGTCCCCAGGAGCGACTGACCTTACCGTGTACACCAGTAGAAGCACTGGGCCCGGCCGGTACACACACACCAGCTCCGGTTGCTCCCTCCGTGCTCTGTGACTAGTCCCTGCCCTCCCTGACACCTTTTATCCCCTGGAGGTGGGATAAACCGGGGGTGGTGGCGGCTCCGCCCAGGCTCGCTCAGCAGCACCGCCCCCCCAGCTGACAGCCCCCAGGACAAGCAGGGGCCTTGTCCCGGCTTCAAAAAAAGCCCTAAAAAGAGCTTCTCGTCGGCCTTTTCCGCTACAGAACCCTTCCCCAGCGCAGTCTTACCTGCCCTGAAGCTGGTCTCCGTGGCAATGACCGTTTGGCACGTTGATGGGTCGTTTAAAATGACCGGGGGTGGTGGCGGCTCCGCCCAGGCTCGCTCAGCAGCACCGCCCCCCCAGCTGACAGCCCCCAGGACAAGCAGGGGCCTTGTCCCGGCTTCAAAAAAAGCCCTAAAAAGAGCTTCTCGTCGGCCTTTTCCGCTACAGAACCCTTCCCCAGCGCAGTCTTACCTGCCCTGAAGCTGGTCTCCGTGGCAATCTGCTTGAGAAACAGCCAACCCTCTGTTTATCCACAGTAGTTAATTTTCTTTTTGGCTCTAGGGAAATTAAAGGAAATTTTTTCCACATTGGTTTTTTTTTTTTGTTTTTTTTGGGTTTTTGGTTGCGTTTTTTTCCAGTGTGAGTTGGGTTATCAAGGTTATTGGAATTACAGTTTGGATCTGTTTCATGTCTTTTAGTTAAGATAGTATTACTGGATTTAAAAACTGTTGCTTAAAAAAATATTTTATGTTCTATTTCTACTATTCTGTATCATTTAATCAAGGGATTCTCAACGTCAGTCTATTTGCATTTATATTGCACTTTTCAAGCAGGTACTTTATAAAACTTATTTATTTATTTATTTATTTTAAGGAACTAGAATAAACTATTAACTAAACTGCTAGAGAGAGAACAAGTCAAATTTGAGAAGTTTCAGCCTGTTTGCTTCATGGAATTGACGTTTGAGACATTGCACATGTTAACAAGATTCTACCCATTTTTCAGCTACAGAAAAATTTCCTATTCTTACAGAACTATAAGAAAAAAAAACCAAAAAAACAAAAAACCACAACAATAAGACCACAAGCTATGAAAATTACCTTTGATAAACCCACAGGTTTTGTTTTGTTTTGTTTTTCTGTTGTGTACTACATGTTATGTTAGGTCTATGGTATGGTTTCTTTTTCTAGGTTTCAAATAATTTTCCTTCTTCAAAATAAAACTCAGCCAACATATCATATTATTTTCTCCATTAGTTAATTTGAGTATGAAGAAAGGAAACACTACAATTTGTACAGTTGTACAAACAGATTTTATCACCACCTATTTTACTACTGCTTTTCCAGAATCCCACTCAAACAAATATTCACAGAAGTCCTAATCTAACTTTGAAGCAAAAGGTAATGTTTCACAGCTTATAATGTTGTTAATTCACAAGGCATGTTAATCTGAGCTAGCACAGAATGCCCCAGCATGCTGCATTGAAAGTAGGATATTCTGCCCATTGATTGTTGACAGATCTCTTTCACTTTTTCATTCTTTTCTTAGGAAAGGGAGGACAGGAGACCACTGAATAAAGAGGATACCGATCTGTCTTCCACAACATATGCAGTTAAACTGGAAGTAAGGCAGTGGTTTGTATTCTTTAACATAAAGAATACAAAGGACTTAGAGTCCTGTGAATTCAAAGTTTCAGGTGTGATTCATTGGACCTTAAATAGATATATACAGAGCAGACATTTTTATCTGAGCTAGTCACTGCATACTCTCCCTATAGTAAATGGAGATAAGTAATCACATCCAAGGCATGATTCCTCTCATTTTTAAGCAGGGATCTAAAACATGCTGTGAAGAACATAATTCTGTTCACTGGTTGTAAAGAAAGATTACTAAGGTGTAGACATCATTGTACGTACGTAAACTAGATAAAAACTAACTCTTAATTAACCAAATATACAAAGATATTCCTATTCTGGGAAAAAAAAATATAAATATATATATAAAATATACATAAAATATATATAACATAGCTCAAATTTCTATTGCTATCAAAGATATTTTTTTCCTATTTATGTTTTGTTCAAATAATTCTGTAAATCTCACAAAATACCTACCAGTTTTTGATACTACCAATTTCTATATCATTCTCTTAATCTGGACTTGAAAGTTTCATTATAACCTTCCCAATTTTGTGTCTTAGGATTTGAAAGTCCCTCCAGGCTGTGGAATGTCTCCAACTTAAAGTATTGGGATATTTTCCCAAGAAATGTCAGGTCTAGAGCTGTTTGCACTAACACACATTGACTTCAACAATATCACAGTACTTTCAGCACTGAGAAAAAGAGAAAAAAAAAATCTACCATATAATAGAAAAATCTGAGATAAAGCATATAAGTTGGGGAAAAAAATGTATGAAATGTGGATTTAAAAAAAAAAAAAGTGTAAATGCATGCGCTGAGGGATTGCTTTGTTTTGTTTTCTGGTTTGTTTTTTTTTTAAAAAAAATCCTAAATAAATAAATCCCTCCACAAATAAGAAGCAACAAAGCAAACAGTGCCTGGAATCCCAGTCTTTCTTTTTATGCATATTCCCCTATGTGCAGCTTCTTAAGTGTCCATTTGTTTGCTATGGTAATTTATGTCATTCTGTATTGTATTATACACCTAATGCACAGCTGGTCTCGTAATGTAGATTTCTTCACTCTTGCTTCCACATAACCCTTCTTTGCACCAAGTACTTATCTTTACAATTATTTTCCATGGTCTCTGATTCTCTAGGCAGCATAATATTTCTGGTTGCCAAGCTGCTGGAGCAGCCTGGGCTCATTCAAATCCAAATGTTAATGTTTTCTACTTCCTACATGGGTAAAATGGGAATTTTGCTTCTTTTAAGCATACAGCTTGTTGTTCAATGCTTCTCGGTACCATACCAAGCTGTAGCACTGAGAAGAGTTGTGAAAAACAGAAAAGATATGGGGTTTTTGTTGGTTGTGGTGGTGGTTTTTGCTTGCTTGTTTGTTTTTTAAGTCATTTTGTGTGGCAGAAAACTGACAGAAAAAAGTAGCAATTATTTCTTAACTACATTCTTGGAACTGAATGGTGTCATTTCAGAGCAATTAAAACAGCTTGCAAAAGCCCCAGAAGCAGTAGTCTGGGCATTGTTCTGGACTCAGCTGGATATGGACAACCAGACAACTGGAGAGCTAGAGATGGCTAAACACCAAGATTTTTATGTGTTTACCTTTTGTTGTCTTTGCAAAGATTTCAGGGGGAATCCCTGTGTCATGGAAGGTGTTCCAAGATTCATGGATGAGACTTGCTCTACTTTTGATGTATTATGTAAACATACTGGAGCTAAGCTTGAAGTGGACTGAACATACGGCAGAGTTCAGAAAGAACTAGGTAGCCAGGTATCTATACAGCGTCTCAGATGCATTAGGGGACTTGCCCTGACCACACAGGCTCAGTCACAGTAACAATGACACTGGAGAAAAGCCATTCTCTTGGAGGAGAACAAGCATAGTTTTTAAAGCCAGAGGTAAGCCAGAGTGAATTTTCCATTGAGCTATTTGAAAGGGAGTCCTTAAGAGCTTCTCATACCATTGCAGCATGAAAAAGCTTCAGAGTAGATTGCAAATAGATGAGTTTGAGAACCAATGGCTGCAGCAGTCCTGTTTCCTGTGACATGAACATTTGGAAGGTGTGGTAGCTTCTCTAGGACTTTAAGGTTATTCACAAGACTTCTCTTTGACAAAGCTGTAGGAAGAAGGCTTTGCACACTGAGAATTAAGATATGTATCTGTCGTGGTTTCGGCCAAATTTACCAAAACCGGACCGACAGATGGCCCTTCCTCCCCCTTCTCCCCTCCCGCCCAAAAAGAGGAGAGAGGAGGAGAAAGAGATAAAGGAGATTCAGTAGTTTAGAATGAACTAAACTACTTTAATGAAGAATTAATATTAAAATAAAAATAAAGAAGAAAATAATGAAATAGATACAATATATACAAAACCGTATCAAGCTCCCACGATGACAGTCACGTCACCGGCAGGCACTGGGGAAGTCCCAGACTGGACTCAGTGACGAATGAGAACTGGATTCCAGCTCTGGAGTCAGGAACACACGGATCGGGATCAAAGGCAGATGAACAGACAGAGTCCTCTCTGGACGTTGGCCATCGCAGGAAAGGGCTGACTCTTTGATCCCTCAGCCTTTATACTGAGCATGGGGCAGATGGGATGGAATAGCCCAGTTGGTCATGTTTGGGTCACCTGTCCTGTCCACTCCTCCCCACTGATGTGACCCCTCTACGTTTTTTCTGTTTCCGACCCTCTAAGGGGGCAAATAACGAAATTGGCTGACCTTGGTTGTTATAGCAATAAGTATAAGCAAGGGCCTCCCTGCACACCATTCCTTGGCATGAAGCACAAAGATCGGTCTTATCATTCTGAGAACGAGCAGTTTTCTCCACAATATGCCCTTAATTTCAGAGAGTTAGAGAAGGCCTAGCTAAGATGTAAAGTTACAGAACAGAAAATTGGTTCAGTTTTACTTCAAACCGGGACAGTATCTTAGATCATGCAACTCACAGAACATACACCAAAGAAGGAAGTGCAAGATTTCTTCCATTTCTTCCTTCTTCCAAGAGGTTGTGTGGGTCCTTATTGGAGCTGCTCTTATATTTACATCTACTTTTCATGGAGGATTTCTAAGGGATGTTTCAAAGAAGCACCCACCACTAATGCACCACCCAGTGTGGTAACTGTCTCAGCAAGGTGTGTATAGAAAACTGTTACATTCTTTTTAGAAAAAAAACCCAAACCAACCAAAAAAAATCAAAACAAAACACTTAGGAAGTCCCATTTCTCCCTTGTCCCCTTAAGGGGGTATAAAAGCCCAACAAAAAAATTCCACCCTCTTAAATCTGATAAGCAATTGAACACCTCCAAAATATGTACCCCAATGGGTGAAGAAAAGCATGAAATTCATGACCTTGGTGTCTGTGCTGCTTTCTCCTTCTTCCCGGAATTACTCTTCATTTTGGCTAATATACTGTTGCTTGTTAAGATCATCACTAACTGAATGATTTTCCTCCATCTGTCTAAAAAGGCAAGAAAAGTAATGAATAGGTTAAGACATCCTCTCACCCCTAGAAAATGCCCTTTCCAGGTCAAGGTTAGAGTCAGAATGGTAAGAGGTGTGTGCAATGGGAGCTTGTTTCTGTTGTAATTGCTAGGAGACTAAGCAGACCTGAGCCTCTAGGGATGTTGGTCCGTCAGTGATAAATTGATAGAAAACATTCTTGAAAAGTTTGTTTTGCTGCCATTATGCTAATATTTGCTTAGTGGATATGAGTTTTGTGTGAAACGCCTGCAATCCAGGGGAGAATGAGGCACTTTAAATTAATAAATAACAATAACAATGATGACATCAGGGTCAAGAGAAAGCATAGCTAATGAAAACTATCACCTGCGCCCAGCCAGAGCACAAGAGTGAATCCAGCTTGATGTGCACTGGGGAATTCTGGGAATTTAACAATTAAAGGCTGTTTCTCCAGAGAAGAGAGGGCTCCATCTTCCTCGACATTGCTAATGAAGTGTAATTCATTTTACCTCTTCCCCACCTTTCAAAATCAAAGTTCAAGAGGCCGTAGCAGACAAATTTCAAAGGAGAGGCATGCATACCTCTTGCAATGCTGCTCATGCTCTTTAGGGAATATCCTCATGTTCTATTAATTATTGTACTTCTCTGGCATTATTATTCATGGACTAGCATCTCAAAATACTTGACTTAGCAGTGGTTCTGGAACTAATACTAATAAGTACAAGGCCGTGCCTTGGGTGAAACATGTTTTTTTTCTTATAGGTACAACAGAGGTTAGTACTTTTCCTCACAATTCAGCCAGGGTTTTGTTGTGGATTTTTCTTTTTTTTTTTTTTTTTTTCATCTGTAATCAGAAGGCAGTCATTTGGTTAATTAGTTTCAATACTTGAGAGACATCGCTGAGAGTGTATCATTGGGAACACTGGTGCAGCACCCATATACACACAACCCCAAGTAGTGTAGCCACCATAAAACCAGCAGCATATCAGCAGACAGAAGTGTGAGCAGATAGAAAAGTCCCACATTATTGTCGAAGATATCAACCAAACTGTTTGATAGAGGTAATAAGCTGCTTTGTAGGTTCAAAAAAAGGTAACCATAGCTGTGTGCAGACTTTTCCAGGAGATAGACTGTCAAGCCTCCATTCTGCCACAGCACTTCTTTGGACACGAGCTCATACTGCATTGGAGTATTCGTATCTCAGACAGTGGAGGTGTCATGGTTTAAGCCCAGCCAGGAACTAAGCACCATACAGCCATGCGTTCCTTCGCCTCCGGTGGGATGGGGAAAATGCTCAGAAGAGTAAAAGAGAGAAAACTCATGTGTTGAGATAAGAACAGTATAGTAATTGAAATAAAATAATATTAATAATATTAATGATATTAATAATATTAATAATGATAATTTGTAATGAGAAGGAAAATAACAAAGAGAAAGAAATGAAACCCAAGAAAGACAAGTAATGCAAATGAAAACAATTGCTCACCAGCAGTTGACTGATGCCCAGTCAGTCCCTGAGCAACGGCCTCCCTGTCAACCTTCCCCCTAGTTTTATTGCCGATCATGACATCACATGGCATGGAATATTCCTTTGGTCAGTTGGGGTCACCTGTCCCGGCTGTGTCCCCTCCCAGCTCCTTGTGCAATCACAACCTACTCGCTGGTGGGGTGGTGTGAAGAGCAGAAAAGGCCTTGATTCTGTGTAAGCGCTGCTCAGCAGTAACTAAAATATCCCTGAGTTATCACCACTGTTTCCAGCATAAATCCAAATTGTAGTCCACATGTAAAATCCAAATCATAATTTCTACTCTGAGGAAAATGAACTCTATCCCAGCCAAAACCAGCACAGGAGATTATTCAAAAAAATAACTAGTGAGAGACTAGGAATTAATATCATAGTTTGCAAGGAGATTTTAGACCTATTAAGGCTAAAGAAACTGGCATTAGTAGCTTGAATGGCTAGAATAAATTCCCTTTTGAAAGTCCTTGACATTAAACTAGTTTGTTCTGCAGAACTTAACAACCAAAGAATCAACGTTTTAAACCTGAGTGAATGAAATTAGGTTTTAAAAAATACACATTTTTTTCATGGTTTTAGGCAATTAAAGATCTTCAAAGTAAAAAACAACAACCTCTGTATTTTTTATTTTGCTTGCCTCATCTTATTTTAGGGACCCAGGAAACCTGGAACTTCAGTCTCACTTTACTAAATATCCTAGTTAAATTGGAAAAGTTTTTCCACCTAGGTTTTGGACATCGTAGCTGTTTGTTCAAACTGCAAACAAGGATCTGAAATGATCTCCAACTCTAAGCTTTTCCATAACATATTCTCCTGTGGGACAGTTTAGTTTTTCTTAAACGTGAAACTTGCATTGTAATCAAGTGAATAAACTTACTCACTGATGCTGAAATATATGTCTTATAATTTTAAGAATTTTAAACAGCTAAATGTTCCTTTTTAAATTTAAAAATAATTCAAAGTACATTAAAAGTTACAAGTAATTTTTAATTTGAAAAATAAGCAAGCATTCTGCTATCAAACAGTCAACTGTATATAATCCTAACATGAACTGCACTACTAGGAAAGAACAATTCCTTTTTTATTTTACAGGGATGTGATTTCTTCTTCTGACTACATAACAAATACACTTTTAAAAATATATAAAATTTTTGGCAAGAAAACAAGGAAGAACAAACCTTCTTAGCTTTTGACTGTTCCTGGCATTTCTTTGCTTATTGGATAACAGTGTGAAGAACAGATTGCAATGTTTAAGTGTCTAATATATGCTGTGAAAGATTTCATTGATAGTGCCATGCTGAATTGTTAGCCATTAAAAGTCTTTCATATTACAAGCATTTCTACACATTGTAACTAGAAATTGCTTTGTACAAGAGTGCTTTATTAGGATAAGGAATTTGATGGATTTCAAATGACATGCAATACAAATTGCACTTTATGTATACATATATATATATAAAAAATGAAACATGAAGTGCAATTTGATGCCATATAATAGCACACTGTGTATTTGTGAAAAGTATATGACAATTAGTGCTATAGTTTTAGAACAATGTATGCTGTTATAGCTTTAATTCCAAAAATACACACACACTAATACGGTAGTTGTCATCCCAGAAATATACGTGCTGTGATAGTTGTCATTATAGAAATATACATACTGTGATAGCTGTCATTGTGAAATACATACTCAGTAATAGATGTCAGCAATGAAATATAATAATAATAATAACGTCTAGCTATTTTTCTTCCTGGGTCCGAAAGAGCTTTAAAAATATAGTATCATGCCCAATTTTCAGATGGAAGAATGGCTGTCCAGAGAGGATAAGTGATTTGCCCAAGGTCATGCAGCAGACCCACAGTGGAGGTGGGAACAGAATGCAGATTTCTTTTACTCTGGCCTGGACATTGTGCCGCATCTCATCAAAATCACTCTGTGTTTGAAAGAAATGGATATTCTCCCACAATGGGACTTGAGGCTGTTTAGAAACCGTCAGGACTGGCTTGGCACCTTCCAGAATCAAGGCTCATTCCCCTTGAACAGAGATAACAGAACAATTCACAACAAATCATTTATCTGACAAATTAGCTTCCTTCTACTTCCCAGCAGATCACAGCCTTCTCAGATTTATTTCCTATCTGAAATGATTTGACAGACTTTTCTGCCTTATTTTCTTATTATTAAGCCTGTAGAGATACTGTGATTTTTTTTTTTTTTCCTACTGTTTAAACTCCATGCTTATTTGCAATTGGTAAGAAGAATTTCGTAATCTTAATACAGTCTTCTTAACTTGGTAAAAGAGCACGCACATCTAATTGAAAATGTTTGTATCTTTAAAACCATTACTGCTAATAATAATACGTGTTTGATAAACACATTCCTAACAGGAAATCTCAGTACCTTGAATGTTCATAGAAAAGTTGAGTATCGGAGAAATTAATTCACGTAAAAATTCATATAAGATTTTTTACAGTGTTTGCTGGACTGCAAAAATGAGTTATATTAACTCCTAGCACAAAAAAGCTGATGCAATTAGAAGCATTCAGTGCAAGAAATACTGGTAACGGAACATGATTGTGTGAAAGTTATTAGAAAAAAATAATATGATTTAATAATAGTAATGATGCCATTACAAGCCTTGGTCACTGTGCAAGACACTGTACGAGCATAGCATGGAATGATACATTTATTCAAAATAGCCTTTAAAATGTGAATATTTTTAGTCAATGATTGTTGTTTCCACTCAGACTACTGCTGTCAGGTGAATTCTTTATAGAGTAGGATTGGAAGTCTTTCTCTCTTGGGACTGTAACAAGGTACATAAAGGACATGTTCAGAAGGCCACAAATTTCAAAAGAAAATACTTGGAGAATCTGTAGGGAGAAAGTCTGAGTAGCAGTTGATCTACAAAACATTTTATTTCATTTCTATGGAACTGTTTAGGTCCAATTCGCATTCTCTGCCCTTTTCCATCTATGTGCAAATCACTAATGACCGAAGATAATGCTCAAATAATCACAGAATCATGGAATCACAGAATTGTCAGAGTTGGAAGGGACATCTAGAGATCGTCTAGTCCAACTCCCCTGCTAAAACAGGATTTCCTAGAGCACATTACTCAGGACTGCATCAAGGCAGGTCTTGAAAATGTCCAGAGGAGGGGACTCCACGACCTCCCTGGGCAGCCTGTTCCGTGGTGTCGTCCTCACCGTAAAGAAGTTTTTCCTCATATTTGAATGGAACTTCCTATGTTCCAACTTGTGCCCATTGCCCCTCATCCTATCACTGGGAACCACTGAAAAGAGTCCAGCTCCATCATCCTTCAACCCACCCTTTAGGTACTTGTAAACATAGATAAGATCTCCCCTCAGCCTTCTCTTCCCCAGGCTAAAGAGCCCCAGCTCTCTCAGCCTTTCCTCATAGGGGAAGTGCTCTGATCCTTTAATCATCTTAGTTGCCCTATGCTGGACTCTCTGCAGTAGTTCCCTGTCTCTCTTGAACTGGGGAGCCCAGAACTGGATACAGTATTCCAATTGTGTCCTCATCAGTGCAGAGTAGAGGGGGAGAATGACCTCCCTCGACCTACTGGCCACACTCTTCCCAATGCAGCCCAGGGTTCCATTGGCCCTCTTGGCAACAAGGGCACATTGCTGGCTCATGGAAAGTTTGCTATCCACCAGGACTACCAGGTGCATCTACTCAGAAGTGCTTTCCAGCAGGTCCACCCCTAACCTATATTGGTGCCTGGGGTTCTTCCTCCCCAGGTGCAGTACCCTACACTTGCCCTTGTTGAACCTCATTAGGTTCTTCTCTGCCCAGCTCTCCAGCCTGTCCAGGTCACACTGGATGGTGGCACAGCCCTCTGGAGTGTCAGCCAGCCCTCCCAGTTTGGTATCATCAGCAAACTTGCTGAGGATACACTCAGTCCCCTCGTCCAGGTGATTGATGAATATGTTGAACAGGACTGGGCCGTGTATTGGCCCCTGGGGAACACCACTGGTTACAGGCCTCCAACTTGACCCTGCTCCATTAATTACAACCCTCTGAGTTCTGTCACACAGCCAGCTCTCAATCCACCTCACTGCCCCCTCATCCTGCCCACACTTCCTTAGTTTTCTAATGAGGATGTTATGGGAGACAGTGTCAAAAGCCTTGCTGAAGTCAAGGTAGATGACGTCTGCTGCTCTCCCCTCATCCAGCCATCCAGTTATAATGTTATAGAAGGCTATCAGATTGGTCAAGCATGATTTACTCTTGGTAAATCCGTGTTGACCACTTCCAATAACTTCTTAATCTTGAATGTATTTGGAGATGACATCCAGAACGAGTCTCTCCATTATTTTCCCAGGGACAGAGGTGAGAATAATTGGCCTGTAGTTCTCTGGGTCCTCCTTCTTGCCCTTTTTGTAGACTGGTGTGATATTTGCCATCTGCCAGCCCTCAGGCACTTCTCCTGTTCTCCAAGACCCCTCAGAAATGATGGAGAGTGGCTCATCAATAATATCTGCCAATTCTCTCAGCACTCGTTGGGTGCATCCCATCAGGGCCCATGGACTTATGGATGCCTAGTTTGGCCAAATGGTCTCTAACCCAGTCCTCCCCAAAAGAGGGAAAGTCCTCCTCTCTCTAGACCTTCCCCCTTGTCTCCAGGGTCTGGGATTCATGAGGGGCAGCTTTGGTAGTGAAGACCAAAGCAAAGAAGGCACTCAGCAGCTCTGCCTTCTCTGTGTCTTCCACCACCAAGGCACCCACCTCATTCATCAGTGGGCCTACATTTTCCCTAGCCTTCTTTTTTTATTGATATACTGAAAAAAACTCTTCTTGTTATCTTTAACTGTGGTAGCCAAGTTAAGTTCTGCTTTGGCTTTTGCCCTTCTGATTTTTCCCCTGCACATCTTCACTACACCTTGATATTGCTCATAATTGATATTGCAGATGACACCAAACTAAGTGACAGTGTTGATCTGCTTGAGGGTCGGCAGGCTCTACAGAGGGACCTAGACAGGTTGGATCAATGGGCCAAGGCCAATGGCATGAGGTTTAATAAGGCCAAGTGCCGGGTCCTGCATTTCGGTCACAACAGCCCCAGGCAACGCTACAGGCTTGGGGAAGAGTGGCTGGAAAGCTGCCCAGCAGAAAAGGACCTGGGGGTTTTGGTGGACAGCCAGCTTAACGTGAACCAGCAGTGTGCCCAGGTGGCCAAGAAGGTCAACAGCATCCTGGCCTGTATCAGGAATAGAGTGGCCAGCAGGAGTAGGGAAGTGATGGTGCCTCTGGACTTGGCACTGGTGAGGCCTCACCTTGAGTACTGTGTTCTGGGCCCCTCACTACAGGAGGGACATTGTGCTGCTGGAGCGTGTCCAGAGGAGAGCCACCAAGCCGGTGAGGGGTCTAGAGAACAAGTCATATGAGGAGAGGCTGAGGGAACTGGGCATGTTTAATCTAGAGAAGAGGAGGCTGAGGGGGGACCTCATTGCCCTCTACAGCTACCTGAAAGGAGGTTGTAGAGAGGTGGGTGTTGGCCTCTTCTCCCAAGGGAACAATGACAGGACCAGAGGAAATGGTCTAAAGTTGTGGCAGGGGAGGTTTAGATTAGATATTAGGAAGAATTACTTTACTGAGAGAGAGGTCAGGCACTGGAACAGCCTGCCCAGGGAGGTGGTGGAGTCACCATCCCTGGAGGGATTTAAGAGACGTGTAGACATGGCACTTCAGGGTATGCTCTAGTGGCTGAGATTGTTGGTTTGTGTCTGTTTCTGGGTGGGGTGGTGTGTGGTTGTGGGTGTTTGTTTTGTGTGGTTTTTGTTTTGGTTTTGGTGTTTGGGATTCTTTGGTTGGTTTTTTTGGTTTTTGTTTTTGGTTTGGTTTGTTTTTTTGTTTTGTTTTGTTTGTTTATTTTGGGGTTTGTTTTGTTTTGTTGTTGTTGTGGGGGTTTTTTGGGTTTGGGTTGGTCTTTTTTTTTTTTTTTTTTTTTTTTGTGGTTGGACTCGGTGATCTCAAAGGTCCCTTCCAACCAAGAAGATTCTGTAATATAAGCAACCAACCCCGCTTTCCAGAGATCGTAGACTTTCCTGTTCTCCCTGAGGTCCAGCCAAAGTCCTCTATTTAGCCAGGATGGTCTTCTTTCCCGTTAGCTCATTTTATGGGACCTGGGGATGGCCTTGTCCTGTGCTTTTGAGAGTTCCTCCTTGAAGTATGACCAGCCTTCCTGGGCACCTATGCCCTTCAGGACAGTCTCCCAAGGGACACTCTCAACCATGCTCCTAAACAGGCCAAAATCTGCCTTTCAGAAGTCCAAGGTAGACTGAGGAATGAGTAAATCAACCAAAAACTTCAGCTTTTGCTTTTCCATCTTCTCTTTTTAATTGTACAAAACTTCTGAAATTATTACTAGTAGAAATTAAAAGCAGGTATTTGCATTACTGATATAATTGATTGGAGCACCTCCCTTATGAGGAAAGGCTCAAAGAGCCGGGGGTCTTTAGCCTGGAGAAGAGAAGGCTGAGGGGAGACCTTATCTATGTTTACAAGTACCTAAAGGGTGGGTTGAAGGATGATGGAGCCGGACTCCTTTTAGTGGTTCCCAGTGATAGGACGAGGGGCAATGGGCACAAGTTGGAACATAGGAAGTTCCATTCAAATATGAGGAAAAACTTCTTTACGCTTAGGGTGACAGAGCACTGGAACAGGCTGCCCAGGGGGGTTGTGGAGTCCCCTTCTCTGGAGATTTTCAAGACCTGCCTTGATGCAGTCCTGAGTAATGTGTTCTAGGCAATCCTGCTTCAACAGGGGAGTTAGACTAGATGATCTCTAGAGGTCCCTTCCAATTCTGACAATTCCGTGATTCCCTGATATAGACAGTGATAACATGAGACTAATACATTACAGTGGAAGATCATCAAATACTGTATGAAGTGATGAAGGTAGAAAAATTAAATACATATGTAAATGTTACCACCAGCAGTAATTATAAAATTAAAATGTAGACATAATGGGAAAAAAAAAAATCCCCCTAAAATGGAAAAGATTAGCACATCCCCATGTTTAACTCAGAGGAGATGATTTAGAAACTAGAACAGTCAAGGACCATTTTGCCCAAATAAGGAAGAAGAAAATTCAGCAACAAAAGTCTCCTGTGCTCTCCTTCTTCTAGGGCCATTCAGCAGAGTCCTAGCAGGCTGGTAATAGACCAATTTGGTCCTTGGAGACTAAGGGAACTGCAGTTCAGAAACTATGCTGGGAGAGCACTGAAAAGCTTTTTTTCCCAGTAACTCTTTGCTCAGCCATGTTGACGTGTGGGGTCTAAAATCCTGGTTTTCTCCTAGGCAAACAACATCTCTACAGCATACAAACACTGGACACAACCTTAGCTGACAAGCGAGCCAGACAGCTTTCAGGTCTAGAGGGAAAAAGAAAGAAAAAAGGGGGTGAAACAGAAAACAAAAGTGTTGATCAGACATTTTCTCAGCTCTGCTGTGAGTAATATTCATGCAAGGCCATGCTAGCTTTGCACCTGGTTTTCTCATTTTCTATTCAGCTTGTCACATTTGTTTACAATTTGTCTTATTTTGTCATTTTCTTTGTGCCTTCTACCCTATGCCAAACACACTTGGAATTTATTTGCAATTCAAGAAATGTATTACTGGTGAAGTGGGACAGTTTTTGATGGGCTGGGGGGAAAGAAAGGGAAAGAAAGAGACTTCTTCTGACCACAGCAGAGGTGAGAGAAGTGAGACAACAGGTTGGGTAGAATCAAAATATTCCCTCTTGCTCTTCAATTGCAGAAGGGGGAAAGCATTTCATGCTTACAAGATGCTTAATCCTTGTACAACAGGGAAGGAACAAATTCGCTCGGGAGACAAAGAAGAATTATAAAATCCCTCTTCATCCACTCACACCTTTGACATGGTCTTTCATGGAACTGGGAAGAACCTGATACAGGTCCTGACATTTCCGTGCATGTAGCATGTAAGAAAAGACCAGAAGTTCTCTGTTTTAATACCTTAAATTCAACAATGCAGTGGATTTTCTGATTTTCCAAGACATTTAAATATCTTTGTTTCGAAGTACTGTTCTGCTTGGAAAAAAAAAAAAAAAGAAAAAAAAAAAAAGAAAAAAGAAACCAAAAAACAACCCAAATGAGAGGAAAAAAAAAAGAGTATAGAATTAAGGGGGAAAACACATAAAACCAAATCCATAGGGATATTAATTCATTTGAAGTCACAAGAAATATACCAATTTACACCAGCTTTGGATCAGGCCCACAGGATTTAATAAGTTCCAAAATCATTTGGAAACTGTTTCTATTAACTTACTTCTCTGGCATATGCTAGATTTCAGCAAAGAACTGCTTTTTGGTTTTTTAGAGTTTATTTTAGGAATTAGTCACAGATTTTATTATTGAATATAAAGGTTACCAGATCTATAATGTAACATGGTAAATGAAGTGGTAAGTGAATTCACGTTTGGTGATTTCCCACTTTAATTAGTATGCATTAAAATGGTACTTTGCTCTGTATTATATTTTTTGTATACTGTAATAATGTTGAATTTACACAAAAGCCTGTTTTGGTGTGTATTTGCATTTTTTTAACTGCTGCCCGTACATGAAACATGAGGTTGGTGGAAGGGTTGCTTTACAGGGTCATTTGAAAATTGTGGCCTTGGCCTCCTGTGTTTGTTCCTATTCATCTTTTTGTGAGAGCTGGGGGGGTCACCTCCAGAGCCCATGGCTATGTGCCAGTGAGGCTTAGTGCATTCCTTCCCTCTGAATTTCTTCTGCACATTCAGGTGGTTAAATTATGCTTCCCTGCTGTTAGCTTGATCCAAACCTGCAGAAGTCAATGAAAGACTCACATCTATTTCAAAAAGGACCAGGCCCTCAATTTGCTGCTGGTGATTTCACCCCAGAAGTGGCTTCCCTGTCTTGTTCTGAGTTTATCACTTTGCCAAGTCCTTCACATACTTGGCAATTTATTCAAATTAAAGGCACTGCAGCCCCTCTTCTTTCTCGATTTACATGTCAGTGAAAGTACCCTTACATCATGCTACGTATAACAGCATTAATTTGGCTGTGCAAGGCAGCACAGACACTCTTTTCCAGCTTCTTCTCTTTCTTTGTGGTCATCTCTTAGGTCTAACTTCAGGCAAACCATTGTGCTAAAAAAAATGGGATTTCCTGAGTTACCTTCAGTAACTGAGTATTGCTGTTAATACTGGACTTTGCAAACCATTCCTGTTTCAAACCAGGTACTACACTGGTACCTTCAGTGATAAAGTCCTCCATGGAGCAGAATGCATTGCAAGGAGACAGAACTTACATATGTTGTTGGGTATGTTTCTGTACCAAAAAGATACTCATGTCCTCACGAACGTGTGTGAGATACCCAGAAAACAAGGCTGGATTTTAAAAGGTGGCTTGAGTAAACTTAGTGCTATTTAAATATGTGGCTTTGTTTCTGCAGAGTAGATCTAGCTGAGTTAAAGGTGTGTTTATTTGTGTGTATACACACACACACACATACATATATATACACATTTAAATACACATGTATATTAAAAAATGAATTAAAAATGTGAGGAACAGTATGTAAAACATCATGCAATGCATCATATATTTGTAATATAATTTAGTATATATTTAGTGTAGTTTAAAAGTGAAAAGAATAGTGATCGCTTATCAACATTACCACTGTTTATTGTTACTGTGATGATTGTCCTATTATTGTTATTACAGCATTGTTATAACATCTGTTTTACTTCCTGATCCCAGAAGAGCTATTTTTAGCTCACTTAAATGAAGATATATGAAACTGCTGAAGATTCATAAAGTTACAGAAGGATGAGCATGAATGATTTGTGATAGCAAAATAGTTTAACATTAACCAACAGAGAAATAAGAAACAGAGGTCCTATGAGGCGAGTGGGAAATACACTCTGGAAGTCACCAGTGCAGAAACCTGCAATTTGCCCCTTCGATATATAGAGCTGAGAAAAGCAGGACCGCAGAACAGAGTTCAATGTGGAATGGGAACAGGTATTTTGCTGAAGTCTATTTCTAGTTTTTACTGAAAAGTCAGGGATTGATTTAATAAGAAGTTCACATTTAGAAGGGAAAAAAGCCAACCCACCCTAAATAGAGGAAAATACCTAAATTGACAGTAAAGTAGGAGAGTCAGACCATACCCTTGTCTCAGTTCTATATCCCTATATAACCTTTGGAGGCCTACTATCTAGCAAACTCAAAAGAGAAGAAAGTAATCTAATCCAGAGCCCATTTCTTGACACTAAGTCTCCCTTCATAGTAAAGACAATAACAATGCAATATTGTTAAAAATCTATGTCGCGCTACTAAGTCATGTAACATTCAACTCACAGTTCAGCAATAAATGAGCAGGATTAAGGTGGGTTCAAATTATCATTTTTTTCCTCCCAACCCTAGTTAAACTAGGGGCTGGAGAAGATTTCACTATAATTTTGAGATGTCTGGATGAATTAAAGGGAGCCTACTTCTGCTGCAATATGGGCTGCAGCACTGTCCAGAAACTTTTAAACACTAGTTCTTCATCTAATGCAGAAGTCATTGTGCTGTTCGAGGTCTGCATTACACTGGAGGTCAGCAAAGATAATAGTAACAGCTTCTTCTAGTTTTAAAATACAGGATTCACTTGCTTATCTCTCTGCTTATATAAACTTGCCATATTATGGGGCTACTCTGGGGAACAGCTATACAATCTCAAAAGGATCTATCTCCATTGACTTTTTTTATTTAATAATAAAATGATTTAATCTGTAATTCACAGCTATTTTAGTGTTTCTATTCTTTCCCCATAAAGCAAACTGAAACAGAAAAGCAAATCTTTTTTCTGAAGCCCCCCCTAACACTTTACTTTAGGATTTTCTTTCTTGAAAAAGAAAACAGCTTATCCTCTTCTTCCTGATCTGAGTGTTTCTACCTGATGTAGGGCTTGGACCCAGATATTTTCCACCCCCCTAACTTATGTTTTTTTAATTTCCTTTCCTGTCTCTCATAGGAAACTTATCACTTCAGCTATACTTTATCTGCCATTTAAACCACAGTTCCTTATTTGATTTCTCTTTTATCAAGCACATGTTTATTTCCTTCTCTCATCCTCTGTATTACTGCCTCTCCTTTTCTTTAGCAAAATCTGCAGGGCCAAAAGTTATGCCTTTGCTCCTGAGCATTAGGATATTTTACAGAACTTTGCCTTCCTCCCCTCTTCAGACTTATCCATCTTTATCTTTCACTGAACAACAGCACTGCAAACTGACTGTGATTCAACACAGCTGAATGATTGATGCTCTCCAAGTCCTGAGTTTCTTTTCCTCCCTTATTCACACAATCACCCTCCTGAGTTAAGGGTTTCAGTTGGTACCTGCCATGGTGACTAGAAAAACAAGGGTAAGCTGCCAAATCCAGCGACTGTTTTCTTGTTCTCATACTGCATTTCCTTATCGGTTGTGACAATGTGCCACAATTAATGATAGCAGAAATACCTATGTTTGATACCATATGCATCATACTTAGTGGTGATGGATTAGCAATCAAGAAAATTAATTCTGCCTTTACAAAGTAACATCTGAACTTTGAAGTTAGGCAAAAGCTTTATAGAGTAGTGCAGATAAAAAATTCTGCTGGAAATGGGATAGCTGTGTTTCCATTGTACCTACATAATTTCTTTTGGACTGAGCCCAAACCGAGTGGTATATTTCTCAAGAAAATGGAAGGATCACTTATAAAAAATTGAATTTCATGTAGCTCTGTGATTCTTAGGCAACTCTTTAAATATGAAACCAGTTCCAATGAGTAGAAGCGTGAAAAGGGGTTCAGGACAACAGAATTTGGTGCCAGGAGCACATTCAGATCTGGATGACCTTGAATAAATATCCGCAGTTACTCTGAGCCATAGCTTTTAATCTATGAAGTAGATCATTCCTTAGTTCATAAATGAATTTTGTGAATAAAATTTGTTAATAAATTTAAGAAACTTCCATATTGTAGAGACAAAAATGCATGTACCTCGATTGCTAGAATAGCAATCCCAGCAATGCAAAAAGCTATTCAGACACTCCATGCATACTCCTTACTTCATAGTCTGCAATGACTTAAGACAGCCAGAATTTAATGTGGTGTTGGACACTGATTTACCTAGCTTCCACCAAATACATGTCATTTACCTTGCTAGAAAAGATCATAGAAACTTAAATTGTGGTCCAAAATTATTTACAATATTTCTGTTTCCAGATAACACAGCAATCTTACCTGTTTGAATTAAAATAATGAAGGTTATGATCATTTTATGATCTCAAATCACTGTGGAAAGCAGAATACGTGCTTTCAAGAGGTTGAGACCCCTTGCAATCTCATTGTGCAATCATGACAATTGTATTGATCTCAAAAAATACCTTAGTTCTCATTGTGAATCTTTGGCTTGTTGCTGTCTTCCCTTTTGTGATTAATTTTAACCTTATTTCAGATAGATACAAGCTAGATTTCACCATTGCAGGCAGCCATTCCTCATTGTCTTTGTTCTTAATAGATTAAATCAGTAATTTAGGGAGGGCATAGAATATATATTTGCCATATTTTATACAGGTACCTGAGGATGCGAGGGATCTCATCATAGATTGCAATGACTGTAATAACTAGAGCTCCATTGGTAATAAATGCTGAGGGTTACTTACTCCAATGAAGACATTCATCTTTCAAGCATCTACATCTATGGCACGAACCTCAACTGTTGTGCCTTTATTTAGCTATCTCTAAAATGAGAGAAATATCTTGCTTTATCAAATATAAATAGACAGAAACACACACACAAATATGACAAATAAACTGACTGTGCAACATTCAGTATTTTCTTAGGATAAACAGTATTTTTCAAATAAACTGAAGACTGTGTTTATGTTGGAAGTTTTGAGAAGCATCCAAATGAGTTTATATAGTGACACAAAACTGGTAAGAGTGAGAAGAAAGTTTTCCACAGAGAAAAATGCATGCCTGAAGACAGAAGACCAAACAAGTGGGTATGATGTTTTGGCAAATAAGAGGCCACCTCTTCTATTTCAAATGAGACATTGCGAATGGTATTGCTTGAAGATATAATGCTCTTTAGCAAACAGTAACAGGAGAATTGGGGGGCTTGAATTTTTCATATGGTATGACTTCATGTATATATTTATCTATTTAATAAAAATAATAAAAAGCTACGGGTCTGTAATAATTAGGCATGCCTTTTTTTTTTTTTTTCTTTTTTGGTCATATAAATATTCTGTTTCACTTCACTTCCTGAAATATTTATTTAGTCAGGGATTACTTTTTATATAGACAGACTACAGTGATCAGAAGTTTCTAAAGGAGTTTCCATTCTCCATAAATACTGATAGTCCTAACCTACTGAAAGATTGTTTATAGCAGTTTATTTTCATAACCATAGTCCATAAGTCTGGCTTTTAGAAACAGCAGGACTGATAAACCATGAAAGAAAAAATTATGGAAGAACCTCTAACCTGGATTGCCGGAAAGAAGGGGAAGTAAAGAATTTTAAGAAATGACCACTATTGATCGCCTCATACAGTGGATGGCATTTTGCCTTCATCTTCAGGATAATTGGACTAGGGGATTACAAATCCATAGCAATAGAAGGCTTTCCTTACTAGACAGTTAATGCGCCATAAATCAGCTAGTAGGAATAGCTCCTGTGTTGCAATCTAAGTAAGTTTTCATTCAGCTCATTTGCACTTCAAAGATGAAGTCGATAATTCAACTCCAAGTAGGTGCAATTGGGGGATATTTACCTTTTGTAGAATATGAATACAAGCTGAGAAAATATCTAAATTCATTTGCACAAGACATTACCGGTCAGAGTCTGCTACTCAGACAAGCAACACAGTTTCCAACTAAAGTCAAGAGGTGAGCTTGGAGCTGCTCATAAATCCCTCAAGGTCTGTGTGCTGTGGCTAAACAATGTTTACCCACTATTGGTGATCAATTGTTTTTTGCTTAAGTGGTATGCATAGCTTTTGCTTTTTAAATGTTAAATAAGCAGTTCCTTCCTTGTCTTGGCTCTGGCAGGGTGACTGGAGGTAGGTGCCTTGAACCCAGTTTGTGCATTGTCCCTCAGAGGGGAGGTGGGAAGGCAGGTCTAGGAAGGCACCAATGAGTTCCTCAGATCATATGTCGGTACTAGGTAAAGTTCAGCTAGGCTTGAAATCAAGGAAATAGAGTCATCAGGGAACGAAAAAAAATAATTGAAGATGATTCTTTGTTTTCACCCAGCATTTTATAACCATAGCAGCAATGAAGAAAATCCTTAATTTTTCTTTCTTTCTTTCCTCCTTCCCACACACAAAGTCACTCACATACACACATATTAGATTACTTAGTCTTGTGCAGTACCTGGATAATATTATGCCATGCATTGGTTTGTGTTTTTTTCCCTACTTACTTTATGTCTCAGAGCACAAAGAAATATTCATTCTTTTCAGTACAGCTTGCAGCTTTGAATGAAGTGAATGTATAGACAGCTTTATCATTCCCATCTGCCTCCATTTTCTTCTGTGCTAAAAAATGGAATTGAATCCAGGTTGGGCAGAAATGGTCTGAAGTATCATCTCCAACAGAAAATAAGGTGGAATTTTTTTCCTCTGTGGTGATGCTTTTCAACATTGGAATGTTTCTCAGGTTTAGGGGATGAGAAGAAAGATGAGAATGGGACTTTATTTCATATTTTACAGATGGAAAATTAAGCTCTTCAGTTCAAACAAAATACCTTTCCCTCAGAGCCCAGCTCTGCACTAGTACAATCTGAAGCTCACTTCAGTCATTACAGCTGGTACCCGAACATTAGTTTTCAACAATCTGTTCTATTTGCTCACCTTTCAAACTTTTTCCAGGAGCGCTATAGCTTCCACTGTCAAAAAATCAAACTTCATGGCAATGAACTTGTTTTTCTTACCAACTATGTAAGCGACCCTTTTTGAATAATCCTCTAACTCTACCAAGAGCTCAAGGTGACAGATAGAAAACCTCAGTACTGAACTCCCATACCGCAATCCAGTTTATAGTGGAGTGAAAGTATTGCCTGTGTCTGGAAGTTTTCCTTAAGAAATAAAAATGGAAAGGTAAAGGACCCAAATTTTCTTCTGGCATGGCATCAGTGGGTTACTGGGCAGAGGACCTCATATAATAGATATCTAGGAAGGAGGTAATTATGGGTCAAGCACTCCTAGCTGGGGACAGAAGAGGAAGGAATTCCAGCTTTGGGAAAAAATACAAAAAATTTAGCAGAAATTGAGTGCTATCCATCTTGATCCACTGAAGAAACTAATGTCTGTTGAGAATGGAATTTCAATGCCGTTGAGTTGGACAGGATATAGGTGACATGCTTAGATATCTCTGTGATATATGGTCTTGAAAAGAAACCCTGGGAATTCTCAGGAGGCTGAGTGGGTAAGTAATACAATATATTATTAATATATATATATAAAAAATAAATAAAATCTTTAAAAAAACCCCAACAAGCACCAACCATGAACATGAAAGACAAGTCAGCCAGGTGCCAAAATAAATGCCATATTACTTGAAAAGTATTCCATCATCTACCAGAGATTGCTACATTCCTCAAATATTTGAAATTATTTTGCTACATATATTTTTCAGTTTTATTTCCACATATGTCTACACCATTCCAGGCACAACTCAGCAGACCTGTTTTAGAGTGAATCTAGATTATGTGGATGTGTAGCCATTTGACTCACTCTCTCTTCTGCATCTCTTGCAGGTGGCTACCAAATGTGGAAATAAAAGCCCCATACTATCCTAAGCTATTTAAATCAAATTAATTTGAAGTAATCTTGAATCAAAAATAACAAGTGTAAAAATAACAAGTAACTTTATCTCCAAAAGAATGACTTATTTTATTTTCAAGATTGGAATTTTGTACCTATGAATTACTGTTCAATTGAATTAATCTCTGTGGCTAGTAGTGGTAGAGTTTCTACTTCACTTGGTAAGCCAAAAATACAGTCTTAATCTAGTCCCTGTTTGACAGGGATGTACACATCAAAAAATTCATTTTCTATGTGTAAGATATTTGAAAAGAGCACCTGGACTAACAACTTCCTCACAGTCCACATAAAAATGGATGATCAACTAGCCAGTTATTCCTATAAGTTTTTGGCAGGGCTCATTTCTGAAACAAAACTTAATGCCGATTCAAGAGCAAATCTAGAAGCCTTGGATACTGAAATGTATCATCTGGCTATTTGTGATGGGTAACATTTGGGTGGATTGAGAACAGCCCTGAGGAGATTGACCTGGGAGTGTTGGTGGAGGAAAAGCTTAACATGAGCAGGCAATGTGCACTTGCAGCTGAGAATGCCAACTACATCCTGGGCTGCATTAGAAGAAGTGTGGCCAGCAGGTCAGGGGAGGTGATTCTCTCCCTCTGTTCTGCTCTAGTGAGAGAGTACTGCATCCACCTCTGGGGCCCCCAGCATAAGAAGGATGTGGACCTGTTGGAGTGAGTCCAGAGGAAGGCCACAAAGATGATCAGAGGGCTGGAGCACCCCTTCTGTGAGACGGAGTGAGAGAGTTGGGACTGTTCATCCTAGAGAAGAGAAGGTTCTGGGGAGATGTTATAGCCCCTTCCAGTATCTAAAGGGGCTACAGAAAAGATGGGGAGGGACTCTTTATCAGGGAGTGTAGGCATAAGATGAGGGGTGATGGTTTTAAACTGAAAGAGGGTAGATTGAGGTTAGATATTAGGAAGAAATTTTTCACTGTGAGGGTGGTGAGACACTGGTACAGGTTACCCGAAGAAGTTGTGGATGCCCCATCCGTGGAAGTGTTCAAGGCCAGGCTGGATGGGGCTTTGAACAACCTGGTCTAGTAAGAGGTGTCCCTGCCCATGGCAGGGGAGCTAGAACTAGATGATCTCTAATATCCCTTCCAACCCAAACCATTCTATGATTACATTGCTCATCAGACATTTTGTCCAGCGGTACTGTGACAAAGCTTGGAGTGAGGGTTTGGATAAATATAAGCTTCCTGGCATTTTGTTACTGATTTAGATAAGAATTTGATCCCCAAAATGTCTTTCTATTAATCTTAACCTACATCCACAGTGTACTGTTGTGACAAAATGGTGGATCGATGTATTCTTCTAACCACCATTATCTCCCCCGTGTGCTACACACTCGGGGCTCTGGGCATAAGCAGATCCATCTCCTGTTCTGCAGCACTTTCTATTCAAAAGGCCCTATAACCTGCATTGATTGCAGTTCAAGTTCTGGGTAAGAAAGCCCTCTCAAGAGTTGGCCCTAAGCTAGATTGGTTATCATAGAGTCAGGGCCAACTCAGCCCAGGGCTTCCTGGTGCTTCCCAGTGTCAGCTCTCTCATAACCTCTCTGATGGCCTCACACCAGCCTCTAGGTTGCGTTCAAAAGTGCATGTAGCATGTTCCACTTCTCTGAATCACAACTGACCCTGTATTTTATTTTCTAAAAGTGATTGTGTGTCTCAAAAGTAAATCATACCTTGCTCATTCTCCCTGTTCTCCAACCGCAAAAAGGTCACTCCATTAAGGACTATATATCCATTTGATAATCTTGATCACTTTTTGGACCTCTCCCTGTGTTCACCAAACAGTCATAAAGACAGATCTCTGCTTTTAGGGTTCAGAATTGTAAAGGCTTAGACATAATAACTTGAAGGAAAGACAGCACTGTCATTCTTGTAAAACCAAAGATTTCAGGGTCTGCTCTTTCCAAGACTCTAACGTAATTCTTAATTTCTTCCCCCCACCCTCTGTGGCTTATGTTATTTTTCTGATCCTTTTCATGTGTGGAGGTAAATTTAGTCAATGAAAAAACAATCCAGTTTGAGCATGTGTGGCTTTCCTAGCCGTCTGTCAGAGGCTTTTGTTATGGCACAAGGCTGATAAAGCTTTCATGTTTTTTTTCCAATGGAGTTGCAAATGAATATAAATAAAAAATAGATAGATATATAACTATAGTAGTAATGGAGGTTATTTATTTTTTATAAATCTTTTGAATTTAAGTTATTCAGCTAGTAACTTCCTGAATTCCATGTTCTTTAATAGGCAATTTTTCTTGAGTAGGATCCCAATTAGAATGGACTGGTACAGAAATGGTAAACGTTGCCTTACTTTGCAAATGGATCATTTAGGTGCCAGTTTTTAATATTTTGTTGGGTTTTTTTTTTAGATTGGGTTTTGTTGTGGTGGTGTTTTGTTTTTCTTGGTTTTGTTTGTTTGTTTGTGTTGGGGTTTTTTTGTTTGCTTGTCTGTTTGTTCTTTTTTTTTTTTTAAAGTAAGGAAGTCCTGATTTAACAAGTGATATTGGTTATCTAATGGGACCTTGGTAGAGTTATAGGTATACACATAAACATCATTTCAATTTTTGTGCATAAAAGAGTAAACCAAATGTTTTAAGCTATTGGACCATCATATGATAACGGAAAAATCTTCTTGCCCTTGGAAAAAATATCCTTGTTATATAACTTGAAGAAATAAGGGCACATGGAATTAGAACTTCTAAGAATCTAAAAATTAGTTGTACATTTGTAAAATATAGTTTTTAAACCAACTAAGAACAATTCTTACCTTTCACAGATCCCTTCATTTGTTTGCTTCATTCTCCTATTTCCTACATATATTTGGCTTCAATGCAGACTACATCTGACATGAGATTTCACAACTTCCTTTTTTTTTAACAGTTTTCATATATATAGGAGATGTCACATTATATTAGAAGATACTGCTTTAAATTATAGATTGTATTCTAACCAAGATTCTCAAATGTGGGGATTTTCACAACTTCTCAGAGAGAATATTTCAAGTCTCATAATCCCAGCTGATGAGGATGTTCTTCCCAACATCCCACTACAATTTTCCATTTCTTTGCTATGATGACTTATTGGTTGTCAGATCATCTGGTCATCATTCTAATTATGGCTCCTCCCTTTGGTGTTTACAAACTTCAGATACTAAAAATATCTGGTCAGAGCTCATACTGGCAAACTTTCACTCAGTCTCTGGTGATGGGGTTGAGCTTTCCTCATAAAATCACACTGAAAACAGTTGTGATTGGTTTCATAGAAGTGTAACAACTATTTGTGAACTTCAGTAGCTTTTGAGAAAGACTGCAAGTTACCTCTTTGAAGTCATTCCTTCCAGAGACATCGCTAAAGCAATTTGAATACACACCAATGCTGACCAAAAATATATTTTTTAAAATATTTATCTTCTATTACTAAAGGACACATACATATTCATTAGTTATACACACAGCTGTATTAAGATGGTCTAAATTACACAGCAGCTGTTTTGTTTTAATCCAAAATTTAAAAAATTGTTGTCTATTCTGTAAACAGATCCTGAGAAGGATGAATTTTTTGAGGCAATGTACTGGGAAGCAAACCTTACTTTTCCCTGAATCATGTTTAGTGAAAACATTCAGTATTTTATTCTTTTTGAGTTTCTTTTTGTTTGTTTGTTTGTTTGAAAATTATGCTTAGATTGGAAAGCTAAATACTAAGAAGCAGGAATACATTTTCGGAAAGGGTTCTACTTCTTTGTTCCTAAGCATCTATTATAACATACAAACCTTTAAAATCTTATTTCAGCTGTACAGAAAGAAAAAACAAAACAAAACAAAAACAAAAACAAACAAACAAACAAAACACACACACACACACAAAAAAAAAAAACAACAACAAAAAAAAAACAAAAACCAAAACAACCAAACAACCAAACAAACAAAGGAAAAAACAGGCTCAAACAAACCTCCAAAATCACAAAAAACCAACAAATACTCCAAACCAAAGCCAAACATCTGCTAAATATCTGTTGAATAAGCAGCAGAATCATTATGGCAGTACTCACTGATGGGTATCCGCAAATAATGAAGACAAGATAAAGAGGCAATAGACTTCAGAGTCTTGCATACTAGCTTTCAAGTCAGAAAACCTGACTTTTTGGCTAGACTCTGTTACTGATCTGCTTTAACACCATGATTCGATTTCATCTCCCACATTTTATACAGTTTGATTATAAATTCATTGACCCAGCAACTATTTATCCATAGAGAGAGTCCAGCAGGCCTCCAGACTGGGATAAGGCCACTAGGTACCATTTTAATAATCCATTACTCCTTTGAGGTCAGATTGGTTGACCTAGTGGACCTTCCTAGCCATCAACTCAATGAATAATGACTTCTTTGTAACATTCAGTACCAGTTTGCAAAGGATTTTTAAGGAACAAAAGAGGCTAAATTCATAGCAAATGTTATCTACATTAAACGATGTGACCAGCACTACTCTGATCATTTTTATTGCCCGTCTCTCCAATGTACTGATGGAATCGTTATATTTGCAAAACTGTTGCTGGCATTTCCCTTTGCTATCTCTGACAAGCTCTTTTGTGTCAATGCCATTGCTTTTCAGGGATGCACAACCAGTGTTTCCTTTTGTAGCAAGCATGTTTCTAACGCACTCTTTGATGTATCCAATGATAGTGTCATGCATACTGACACATCACACCAATTCAGCAGTGGAAGCAATGTCTGTCTGAAAGTTTTGTCCAAAGCTTGTTGACATTCTCCCTCCCAGGGGTGTTTTCAGATTTTTTGTTTTCAATTTTTCCCCACCAGAGTTGCATTTAGTAGAAAGGTTTTTTAAATTTTGTTATTTGTTTTTGGTTTGGTTTGGTTTGGTTTGTTTGTTTGTTTGTTTGTTTTTAAATTATCTTAGCTTGATGCTGTGTTTATACGCCATGCACAGATGAGAAAGGTGTTCTTGTGGCTCACTCATAGCCTAGCTACCTCCCAGAAGTCTATCCCTGTCCAAGTAAATGATTCACAAGATGAGGAAAGGATAGATGTTTAGAGACTAAATTTAAAGTCATTGAACAATCAGTGCCTATTACAAACAATGCACTTGGATTACAGCTTCTCTATAAATCAAGAGGACATCCTTCCCATGATCCATTTCAGGACCTGCAAAATTGTTTAGATAATACAAGTTGCTTAAATGTCACAGGCAGAGAGATGAAAACAAGTAATGTAAACAAGATAATTCTCTATTTCTGCATCTCCAAGACTTACTAACACTTCTCTCTTATGAGGTCAACTCAGCTGAAAACTGAGCTGCTCAGGCAGACATGTCAAAAGTAAGACTCAAGTGTCCAGCTCCTGTTTCACATGCCACAGCAACGGGGACAGTACTTATGAGGTCTGCAGTGATTGTTCCATGTTCCCATATATCGACACAGCCAGGCAACATGACACTGAGCTGTGGCTTCTGTGGAACCATGGGTCATGGAGAGAGCTTGTGGATCTATGCTGCAGAGGAGGCCTGGTGTCCAAAGAAAAGGGGAAAACTGTGTTATGCTCAGTCCCTGACTGCAGAATAGTCTCATGCTTCTTCACTGATACCGTGTTAGGTCTCACACACTATGTGATAAGAAAGCTGAGATTTTGCTCCTGGAGAGTGTTAGTAACAGTGGAATTGTGTGCCTTACAAAGTTGGGGAGACTTTGGTTGCAGCTGGTTGCAGGACTGTAGTAACAAGCACTCCCTGGGTTTGGTGACCACTGTTCCCTACAAAAATAAAGGGTGTTCTGGGTCTACTGATTTTGCAAATAGATAAAGGCCATTTCTTTCTCAGATAATGAGGCAGTACACTAGGTAAAAAGTGTGTCTGTAGGAATATTCACACTAGGAACGCAGCACAGAGGGCTCAAAATTAACAACCAGAGCTGACTATAGCTGAAGGTAGTCTGCTTCAGCTGCTGAAGAGAAGGCATTTATAACTCAGCTCCAGTGTTGTGCTAATGCAGCTTCTAGGAGCAAATAGATAAGAGTTGCACTGCATCAGGTACCTGCATCAAGCTGAGTAAGGCTGCATACCTTTACATCACAGTCCCCATGGCATGATAGAAACACATCTCAGAAAACTGCTTCACAAGGAAATCTAGCCAGTTATGAGAAACTTGCCCTACAGCTCTCTTGAAATGGTCTTCACTGCCAGCGTCACTCACTGCTAAGCATCCCTCTGTGAGACTGAACCACAAAATATGTGAGTTAGTTACAGTTCCTGATTGTGGTAATTGGTTCTTATTTCAAGCTATAAAGACTTGTGCTATTTTCCTTTCCACAGACCATCCTGATTTAAATCTAGTATCACCCAAAATAGGAGGCAGACACCAGCAGTACTCGGGATGTATCAGAGCTGCCTGAAGGTTACTTTTAAATTTGTGCAAATGCTGATCACTTCTCTGAACTGCTCGAGGACTTACAAGGTCTATCTTATTAACCCTGCTCCAGACATGTAATGGGACAACTAATAATTGTGCTCTGTATTTAGAAACAATCTTGCTTGTGTAATTTCTGCCATTTTTCCCTCTTGTCCTTTTATCATTCACAGCATTTGCATGAAGATAGGAACTTCATTTCAGAGAAGTCCATCTGCTCTGCTTGCTCATTCTCTTCCTGAAGTTATAAACCCCTATCCACAACTTCATAATCCTCTCACCACGGCAACCTGCAGTGAGGTCACAAGTGGAGGATTGTGACTTCAGGTGGGGAAATGAACAGCAGGAACAGATGAACTGTTAAGAAGCAAAGATCCCATTTTCATTGCAAATGTCCTTTGCATTAAAGAATGAGGCTAGGAAAAGGCAGTCAAGGGAGGACACTGAAGCAGAAAACTGTGCACACAGAAAGCATGTTCAAAAGCTTTAAACAGTTGCATATGGTGAACTATATAGCTCTTGGAAGAGCAATATATTAAGATGTAAAACAATTAGCTTCTTCCAATCATGCTGAGAAATGACGATGAACAAAACAAAAAGAACCCTTCCCTTCCTTGCCCTGCCCTGTCCTCCCTTTCTCCAGAGGAAGGAAGCTGATGGACATCCCTAGAAAATGAAATCCTTCCTGTCATGTGGAGCAGCAGTTCCACCATAGGCAGCAGAAGCCCACGCTTTTCCCTCACTGTTGTGCAACCAACTTTGCACTGGGATCTGGGACGCCACATCTTGGCACTGAGAAATACCACACTGGCAAGTAGGAAGAAGAGCCCACAGTTGGATTTTCAAAACATTGAATAGTGTAAATATGAAATTCATGGGAAATGGGCATTTAATGCTGAGAAACAATCATTCTCTGTTTTGCCTGGATTCTTTCTCAGTTTTGCAGGCCCCGTTCATGTCTAAGCCGCACATGTCTAAACCCAGAGTAACTGGTTTTTACTCTGGTGCATCTGCCGTCCATATGCAGCCCTCCCATTTTGCACAAGAAATCTGCTGCTTAGGAGGAGGCAGGTATCTCTTGCATGACCAAGCCACAGACTGCAGCACACATAAATACCAGCACACACACACAAATACGCACATACAAATTGCAAGTCCAAAGCAGTTAGATAGGAGCTGAAACCCAGTCTGGCAGTAAGGTAATCACTTAACTACTTTTCCAATTTGCTACTCAAGGATGACAGAGGTTGATCCATGAGATTCAAGCACCATAAAATGTACCCTGGGATGTTTAGTTCATCATGGTCTGGTAAGAGGTGTAGAGTGAACCCCACTTGTCAAGGTGCTTTGTGTGAGTTTAGTGGTCTGGGGGAGAAGGGCCGCAAAGGGAATATCACACTAGGAAGTGGCTCTGCCTGTTTTGACTTGAAAAAGGAAGGGGAGGTGTGGGCCAGAGAACATCTGACATTTTTTCCTCTTACTCTTTCAAATACAAGGTATATTACCTCTGGCGAAGAGTCACCCTGCCTATGTGAGTCCTGACACGCTCCCTGATGGGAGAAGGTGACATGGCTGTTTGACATTCAGGGCTACAAGGTTGCTGGGCTGTAATCTCTAGTTAAAATTGAATTTTGTACATTGCACCCTGCCAGCACAGTCAGACTCCTGATAATTATCTGGATGCTACTGTATTTGGATTTTATTTTCGCAGTGAAAAAAAGGGTTAGTTGGATTTATAGTTCATCACTGGCTGCAGATTAAAGGAGGGTAAATTTCTGAAATTTTGTGTAACACACTTTTCAAGAATCCACTGCAACTAAATAAAAGAACTTTTTTACTTACTCATCGATTAACTTGGTTGTTTCCATGATATAAGGAAGAAGAAAGTGGTATACAGATGTCACAGTCTATAACAACACAAGTAACAGGAAGATTTTAGACAGAAGGAAGGGAAGGTCAAATTCACTTAAGCAAACATCCAAGGCAAAGAAATGGATTTGAACTTTACATTAAGACCTGATGTGTTATTGCATTTTAGGTTACTGCCATTTGATTATCATTTATATACATATATGCATCATATATATATAGTATAGAGGAAAACTTATCAAAAGGAAGACAGGTCTGAATAACACCTTAGGTGCCACATGTTATATGTCTTTGCAGCAATGAATTTCTTTGGTTTGAAAAGTGAAGACCTTCAGTCCAAGATGCTTGTATTAATCTTGCCATCATATTTTTCTTATCACAATACAGACCTGTTCAAATGGTTAGGGACCTGAGGATCTGAATCTTAAAAGGTTAGTGACAGAAAGGGACTAAGTCATACAGAAGGTTATTAAAACCACATTCAAAGGATTGTAGAAACTGATGAACTTTGGTGTTGTTTGTCACCTGTATTTCACCTACTATAAGTATCTTGAACTTAACACTTATGAAGGTGGAATCTACATTTGTTTAAGATTGAGTTCCAGCCCACCTGCCATGGACAGGGACACCTCCACTAGAGAAGGTTGCTCAAAGCCCCATCCAGCCTGGCCTTAAACACTTCCATGGATGGGCATCCACAACTTCCCTGGGCAACCTGTTCCAGTGCCTCACCACCCTCACAGTAAAGAATTTCCTCCTAATAACTAATCTAAATCTCCCCTCTTCCAATTTAAAACCATTACCCCTTTTCCTGTCACTACACTTCCTGACAAAGAGTCCCTCTCCAGCTCTCCTGCAGGCTGCCTTCAGATATTGGAAGGCTGCTATGAGGTCTCCCCAGAGCCTTCTCTTCTCCAGGCTGAACAACCCCAGCTCTCTCAGCCTGTCTTCGTAGGGGAGGTGCTCCATCCCTCTGATCATCCTCGTGGCCCTCCGCTGGACCGTTCCAACAGGTCCATGTCCTTCCTGTGTTGAGGACTCCAAAGCTGGACACAGTATTCCAGGTGGGGCCTCACGAGTGCAGAGTAGAGGGGTCCCTGGAAATGGATACCAAGTCATTGGAAAAACTTCTTCCCAGTATTTTGGAAAATGCCACTGAAGTGGCCTTTCCAAGGCAGATTGTCCTTGCCATATCAGTAGAAATTTCTTCTTTTTTTCTGATATACATGCAGCACTTAAATTAGTATTGACGGTGACATATGAAATGTTGTATCTCTTTTCCTCAGCTGGAACTGTACTGACAGTTCTTCCTGTGGATAATTTTGCAGCAAACTGCTGAAAGCCCTGTAAACTTCCTACTTTGTTTGTCACAGAGTCTGCACAACACACATACATGTCACATCCTTCTTTTGTAATGCAGCTAGTTTTCCCACTCACAGAACAGTGAGTTACCAAAATCAACAACTTGTCACAAAGCAACAAGTTGTGAAGGGGTGTGTGTGTGTGTGTGATAACATCAGGCCTGTCTTTGAGACTCCTGAGGCAAAAGGAATCTGAGACACAGACAAAACACCAAAAAGGAAGGCCACCTGAAGAGCAACACAAAGGAAATGGAGCCATTCCAGCCAATAAGTCAGCCCCATTGGGTGCCCAGCTGAAGTGCCTTTACACAAATGCACACAGCATGGGGAACTAGCAAGAGGAGTTAGAGAAGTGCGCACGCCTCCAGGGCTACGGTCTTATTGGCATTACCGAGACATGGTGGGATGGATCTTATGACTGGAGTGTTGGAATGGAGGGTTACAGACTCTTCAGGAAAGACAGGCTGGGCAGACGGGGTGGGGGTGTTGCCCTCTATGTCAATGACCAGCTGGAGTGTGTGGAGCTCCACCTGGGGACGGATAAAGACCTAATGGAGAGCTTATGGGTCAGGATTAAAGGCAGCACAGGGGCAGGTGATGTTACAGTAGGGGTCTGCTACAGACCACCAGATCAGAGTGACAGGGAGGGTGGGGCCATCTATAGACAGATAGGAGGAGAGGAGCACATCTTTGGAGTAGACTTGTTCTGTTATTTCACCCAAGCACATACATAGACATGACTAAGGAATGGTACAGGAGTATTCATATGGATGTGACCTGGAAAAACACATCAGATATTTGAAAGGTACATCACTTTAGGTACGTGTAAGAAGAACTACTTATATGATTGCATTCTTCCTGGTCAGAATGTAGGAGAGAAATCAGAAGTCACAGTGAATAAAACTGAAAGTTCCCTCCTTTCCCCTAATGCCTTCTCAGGTCACATGTTACGATAAATAAGTCAGTCAGTTGTGGAAGTGCTTGTACAATATGCCCTTAAAAGTCTTCAGAGAGAGAAATTCCTGCAATGTTTCCAGACAAATCCAGCTCAAAATCCACCTGAGACTTTATTAACATTGGGTATTCCTATAAATATTCCTGTTGCTACATTATTTTGTCCCTTCAGCAAGAACTACTGCCTAAACAGTCATTCCCATGCCTGTGGTTGTACAGTTGGTTGATTGCAAAGCATGAAACTTTGCATTGGAAAATTCTCTGTATTCACTGAGATTTTTAATGGAAATATGAAACAACATGGAAAGCTTTAAATCAAGAAAGCATTAAATGAAGAATCTTAGCCTTATTAGCAGCATCGTGCTCACACACCCTGGTCCTCATGGGGGACTTCAACCACCCCGATATCTGTTGGAAGGACAACACAGCAGCGCACAAGAAATCCAGGAAGTTCTTGGAATGTATTGATGATAACTTTCTTCTTCAAATGATTGAGGAGACAACCAGGAAAAGAGCCGTGTTGGACCTTGTCCTTACTAACAAGGAGGGGCTGGTGAGGAATGTCAAGTTCAAGGGTAGCCTCGGGTGCAGAGATCATGAAATGGTAGAATTCAAGGTTCTTAGGGCAACGAGGAGGGTGTGCAGCAAGCTCACTACCCTGGACTTCAGGAGAGCAGACTTTGGACTCCTGAGAGATCTGATTGGCAGGGTAACATGGGAAAAAGAACTGGAGGGGAGAGGGGCTCGAGAAAGCTAGTTCGTATTCAAGGATCGCCTCCTCCAAGCTCAAGAGAAGTGCATCCAAAAAAGAAGAAGTCAGGCAAAATAGCCAGAAGGCCTGCGTGGATGAACAAGGAACTGCTGGACAAACTCAAGACCAAAAAGGACACCTATAAAGGGCGGAAGCAAGGATGGGTAGAATGGGCAGAATATAGAGAAACTATCCGAGTGGCCAGGAACGAGATCAGGCAAACGAAAGCCCAAACAGAACTAAATCTAGCCAGGGACATCAAAGACAACAAGAAAAACTTCTATAGATATGTCAAGGATAAAGGCAAGACTAGGGAAGTTGTGGGTCCTCTCTGGAAGGACACAGGAGACCTGGCCTCCCAGGATATGGATGAGGCTGAGCCACTGAACAACTTTTTTTGCCTCAGTCTTCACCAGCAAGGGCTCTAACCACACTGCCCAAGTCATGGAAGGCAAAAACAGGGGCTCTGAGAATGAAGAACTGCCCACAGTAGGAGAAGATCAGGTTCAAGACCACCTAAGGAACCTGAAGATGCATAAGTCCATGGGACCTGACGAAATCCACACATGGGTCTTGAGGGAGACAGCGGACAAAGTTGCTAAGCCGCTTTCCATCATATTTGAGAAATTGTGGCAATCTGGTGAAGTTCCCGCTGACTGGAAAAAGGGGAATATAACCCCAATATTCAAAAAAGGAAAAAAAGAAGACCCAGGGAACTATAGACCGGTCAGCCTCACCTCTGTGCCTGGCAAGATCATGGAGCAGATCCTCCCGGAATCTCTGCTGACACACGTGGAAAGTAAGGAGGTGATTAGAGACAGCCAGCATGGCTTCACCAAGGGTAAATCATGGCCTTCTATGATACTGCCACAGACTTGGTGGACAAGGGCAGAGCAACAGATGTCATCTACCTGGACTTATGCAAAGCGTTTGACGCTGTCCTGCATGACATCCTGGTCTCAAAGTTGGAAATTCATGGATTTGATAGGTGGATAAGGAACTGGCTGAATGGCCACACTCAAGGGGTTGTGGTCAATGGCTCAATGTCCAGGTGGTGGCCAGTGACGAGCGGTGTTCCTCAGGGGTCGGTACTGGGACCAGTGCTATTTAACATCTTTGTCGGAGACATGGACAGTGGGATAGAGTTCGCCCTCAGCAAGTTTACCAATGACGCCAAGCTCAGTGGCGCAGTCGACACACTGGAGGGAAGGGATGCCATCCAGAGGGACCTGGACAGGCTTGAGAGGTGGGCTTGTGCAAATTGCATGAAGTTCAACATGAGCCGGCAGTGTGCGCTGGCAGCCCAGAAAGCCAACCGCATCCTGGGCTGCATCAAAAGAAGTGTGGCCAGCAGGTCACGGGAGGTGATTCTACCCATCTACTCTGCACTCGTGAGGCCCCACCTGGAATACTGTGTCCAGCTTTGGAGTCCTCAACACAGGAAGGACATGGACCTGTTGGAACGGTCCAGCGGAGGGCCACGAGGATGATCAGAGGGATGGAGCACCTCCCCTACGAAGACAGGCTGAGAGAGCTGGGGTTGTTCAGCCTGGAGAAGAGAAGGCTCTGGGGAGACCTCATAGCAGCCTTCCAATATCTGAAGGCAGCCTGCAGGAGAGCTGGAGAGGGACTCTTTGTCAGGAAGTGTAGTGACAGGAAAAGGGGTAATGGTTTTAAATTGGAAGAGGGGAGATTTAGATTAGATATTAGGAGGAAATTCTTTACTGTGAGGGTGGTGAGGCACTGGAACAGGTTGCCCAGGGAAGTTGTGGATGCCCATCCCTGGAAGTGTTTAAGGCCAGGCTGGATGGGGCTTTGAGCAACCTTCTCTAGTGGAGGTGTCCCTGTCCATGGCAGGTGGGCTGGAACTCAATCATCTTTAAGGTCCCTTCCAACTCTAACCATTCTATGATTCTAAGTTAGCAGGAAGTTTTCTTCTGCCTCACCAGGGGTTTATTTTACATGAAAACTTCTGAGTAACTGATTTCTTGTTTTTTTTACTGTGAATATCAGGACATGCTTGTAAGCTTATATGCCCAACAGTACACACATCCCTTACGGTTTCATGCAAAACACACTTCCTACACAAAACCAATGTAGTCCATCATGCTTGAATTATTGCTTGAAATCCCAGAGTATTTTACTGATTGGAATAGAAGGTGGCTTTTTAAAATGTATCATAACATGAAAATAAGCACCTGAAGGTTATCTAGAAAAGCAGTTAGAAGAGTTAGGCTCCTAATTCCATTTGCTCTCCAAAAGTGGTTACATACTTTTGAAAATCCTCTTAGGTGTTTCCCTGCACCTTCAGAACCTAAATGCAACTGTAAATCTGTTTGTCAAGCCCTACTTTTTATATGAAGTTGGAAAACTGACTTTTCTATTGTAACATTGCTTGCATTTCAGTCCATGAACAGGGACACACAGACCCCTAAATCTGTCACTGATGCACATTCCAGCTTTTGTCACACTTGAGTGACACTTTAAGAAAAAAAGAAGGATTCCATTGGTAGGGGAGGGAAAAAGAATAAAAAGTAAAAGAAAACAAAATACAACTGCAGCAAGAATTTTATTTCTGGGTTAAGTGATCATCTTGTCTATACATGTATATCTGTCTATTCACCAACCTCTTCATAACAATTTTTGATCTACCTGATGTAGTGATGAAAAAAAATTAAATTCCTAGTTTTTATAAAATTCTTATATAATAAAAAGAGTGAGAATGTGTTATTTATCCCTTTGAGGGAGAAGCAGCCATGCAAATTTGCCTCCTGTGAGAAATGAGAAAATCAAGGCTAAGATCCAAATTTTATTAATGTCTCATGTTCAGGAAAATCTTCATTCAGAGCTCATCTCTTGTTAGAAAGCCCAACAGCATGCCATAAAGCTGTAGGAAACCAAGCATTGCCTGCTCTACCACCAAGGGATGATACATTTTTCATCTGTTTGAGGTTGCTCAGGATTGTTGCCAGATGTTTTCAGAGCAAACAGGACAGTTAGAAACAATGGGCTTTGTCCTCTGCTTGTGTGGTGTACCTCAAGAAGGTTCTGTAAGGGTCCTTTTGAGTAGTGTTGTTTGAGTTAACATACTTACTTGGCAAACAAGTAATCTTTCGTGACTGTCAGAGCAAATGTGTGCCACTAATGTTTTTCTATACATCATTTTTCCATATTCATTCACTGGCCATGATCCTAACTACTGGCCTCATTGAAAACACCTTTATTGTTTGGGAGTCAGCTTATCTCTCAAGGAAAGTGGGATCTTTCTCAAGGGTAGAGACGTATCTACCCTGACTTTTAAAGGAAGTTGGACAGACATCTTACAGAATCCCCCCTCAAGCCACCAACTGGGCAGGAGACTTTTCAAAGTGTTCTTGGATTAATTAGCATTCAATGAAATGTATTGATGGCTTTTCATCTATTCCTCTGAAATATTTTGATTCTGAAATCATTATGGCTGTGAGTCAGGGTAAATATGGCACCTAACTATAGTCTCGGGTGGGTAAACTGTAAACCATGGCATATCTGGAAGAGGTTCTGTTGTTATTGTTCTTTTCATATGCAGCTCAGTGTGCCTTTGAAGAACTTCAATAGATTCCTTTGATTCTGGACTAGCAGTGCTAAAATACTCAATAGATGATTGAATAAAAGGGGTTGTAGGGAAAGGTTTGTCAGTAGCACCCTCAAGCAAAATGCAAAGATTATACCAGTATATTTCAATCGATTTCCTCTATCTGCATCTAAAACTCTAAACTTTGGGGGGTCTTGCATACACGTGTGAATTTGAGCCATCTGCTTATCTCAGGAATATAATGAGAAAAATCAGCCACCACAGGTTTGACTCTCTTTTCCACAGTTTTTCAATATTTGATCTTCCAAAGCTTCTCTCATTCTTGCTGGGCACTGTCAAATTCAGACCTTGACATTTCAAGTCTGTTTAAATGTTCTTTATTGTCGGTCATTTTTACATACACACACACCCCAAAACAAATTCACACATACACAAACACATACAAAGTACTTATCTTCATTTGCTGATCAAATTTTAGAAAAAGTTTTAGCAAAGGAGGAAAAACAAACCCCCAGACTATCCTTCTTTTTACCTCCTCCTGTTTTAACATATTACAGAATCACAGAATCACATGGGGTTGGAAGGGACCTCTGGAGATCATCTAGTCCAACCCCCTTGCCCAAGCAGGTTCACCTAGAGCAGGTTGCACAGGAACGTGTCCAGGCGGGCTTTGAATGTCTCCAGAGAAGGACACTCCACCACCTCCCTGGGCAGCCTATTCCAGTGCTCTGCCACCCTCAAAGTAAAAAGTTCCTCCTCATATTTAGGTGGAACTTCTTATATTTAAGTTTGTGCCCATTTCCTCTTGTCCTATCCCTGGGCACCACTGAAAAAAGACTGGCCCCTTCCTCTTCACACCCACCCTTTAAGTATTAATCAGTATTGATCAGATTCCCCCCTCAGCCTTCTCTTCTCCAGACTAAAAAGACCCAAGTCCCTCAGCCTCTCCTCGTAAGGGAGATGCTCCAGGCCCCTAATCATCTTTGTAGCCTTCTGCTGTACCCTCTCCAGCAGTTGCCTGTCCTTCTTGAACTGGGGAGCCCAGAACTGGACACAGTACTCCAGATGGGGCCTCACCAGGGCAGAGTAGAGGGGGAGGATAACCTCTCTCGACCTGCTGGTCACACTCTTCCTGATGCACCCCAGGATGCCATTGGCCTTCTCGACCACAAGGGCACATTGCTGGCTCATGGTCATCCTATTGTCCACCAGGACTACCAGGTCTTTCTCCTCAGAGGTGCTCTCCAGCAAGTCAGCCCCCAACCTGTATTGGTGCATGGGGTTACTCCTCCCCAGGTGCAGCACCCTCCACTTGCCTTTGTTGAAGTTCATCAGGTTCGTAATATTGGGGAGACAAAAGCTTTCCTGACCTCAAAGGATTCTTCACTTGTCTTGAAAAGGATATTTTTTTCAGACTGTTCCACTTAAGCTTCTTTTTAGTTATTTGCAACTTCACAATCCCATTCACAAACTGTTGCCATGGTAAATAATTATATCACAGATGAATTGTGTATGCTCCCACTTCATGGCTGGAAGAGAAATTGTAAAAGGAGAGGTGAGAATGAGAGAGAGAGAGAGGAGGAAAAAAAAATTAAAATCCTTTAAAATTACAGGGGAGAGAGTTGAAAAATGATTGCCTCCTCGTTAACATAATTAACTCCATGAATTATAAATTGGTATTAGAACTTCTGACAAAAGGAGTAATTATATTTACTCATGTAAAATTAAACAATACCAAAAAAAAAAAAAAAATTAATGGGATTCACCAGAAGCTCCGTTAATATTATCATAAAATTCAGAGATCCAAATAGTTCAGATTTAGAAGTGATTTAAGCAGCATAAACTTTAGTGCTTCTTAGATTTCAATAGAGTGAACACATTTCCTCAGTGGTTTATAATCAAACTGTGGCAAAAAAAGCACACAAAACCTCCATTCTTCAGACAAGGGAGTACTATTGTACAGAGACAGCTGCATTCTTCCTAAACAGGGACTGCTCATAGGTAACTTGTTGTTTTTGCAGGGAATTCGTACACAAACACAAAGCTACATACAGCTACATGACACTTCTTATGAGAAGAATAAATCCTGCAGTTGATCTCTGAACTCTGAGAGAACAAGGAGAATACAACAGATGCAACTGTAAGGTGAAAGGTAATTTAAGCCACTGGTTTGCCTGTGATGTTACCACTCCCATAAGTACATATTTGCCACTGTTTAATGCACATCAACCTCATGAACAGGATCCTTCTTGCTTAAATTTAGCTATATAAAATCCAGGGCTTAGTTTGACATAGTTAGCCTGGTTTCTTCTGGAATCAGGAGAGAGAGAGAGCTCAAAACAGTGATTTGGAACATCTAAAATGAGCTCTGTACTCCCAACTTAAAGGACGCCTTGTATTTTTTTTCCATTTCCAAACTCTTATCTAGTTTTCCTATTCTTTCTTTGTATTGCAAATATCCAACAACACTTCTTTTTAGTTCAATAGCTTAAAATGTTACCCATGCCCCAATACTTTAATACTTCACATTTGCTACTTGGATTTATCTATTTATTTATCTATCTTCTTATTTATTTATTTATCACTGTTGCTCTTATTTCTTTCCCAGCAGGAAACACTACATACACTGTGATGCATCATCCATGAGTTTTCAACCTTAGGTCTATGAAGTAGCAATAGGATCTTTGGAGCTACAGAAGTTAGTCCATGGAGCAATAGACAGTGTGACGGGTTCTCTGCAGTGGGAGAAACTAGAAGAGATAGCGTGACATGCTGGTTGTTAAAGCAGTTACTCATTTTAATTGTTTGTGAAAGCAGTATTTACCCAGCTTCCAAACTTGGAACTTCCCTAACTCCAACACCAACCAGGTGTCCTTAATCTCTTTAGCTCATGAACCCAGCCAAAATATTTTCATCCTCAGATGAGTGTTCGGCTTTGAAATCCGTCCTGACTCCTCCCCTCCAACATATTGCATTTGGGGACTGCATTTAACTTTCAACAGGTTTTTGTATCCTGTATGAGTCCTTCATTCCCCATCCTGATCAGACACACAGAAAAGAGTAGTCATTTCACCCAAAGCTTGTCTGCATTTAGTACTTCACCCAGGGCATTAATTTCAATTTTCATGTTTCTACAATTTTTTTTTTTTCCCCTGCTCTCTCTTTCTCTCTTACAACTTTGTATATGCCAAAAGCCTTACCTGCCAACTGTTGGGAAAAAAATGTGATTTCTATTGAGTAGTGCGCTTTGGAATGAAAGAAAACATTGTATAAACGAGGCTGAGGAACTCATTCACCTATGCCTATATTACTGTGAAATCAATTATGCAGGGCTCTTTCGAAAGTTACTGATTGTAGCAAATTGAATGGCCTCCATTTCAGCATAATTTGGAGAGGTTGATGTAATCAGAGACCTTACACCATGGTGAGATACAAGATTCGTGATATTCAGATGGGAAAAAGGCTACAATGGTTAAGCTCATTCTGTAGTCTCCGCTTACTGGCTGTAATGCTTTCATAAGTACAAATGAAATTGTTTTGATGAAGGCAGAGATGGTTCTAAGGGACAGGAAAAGGGGAGAAAAAGAGAGAAAAGGGAAAAAAACCTCAACCAACCAACCTATATCAGGTTATTTGAAATCAAGGTACTGTACTGTTAAGCGAGGCAGCAGTAGAATCTAATCCTGAGCATAATTGGTTGCAAATGAAACACGTTAATATCAAATCTTGAGTTGTGCCCTGGAGCTGCAGTTCAGGTTTGCACGAGCTATATGTAAGTGGAGGTAAAATGTCTTTTTTATTTTTTTTTCCGTTTTGCAAATGTACATTCTATTTCCATCTGTTGGAAATCTGTGGGGCAAAATAATTGGTCTTAGGTTTATATGCAAAGATATTCTGCCCTGACAAGTTTTGTCCTCCTAAATAAAATTTTTTGTCTTAAAAATATCAAAAAACAAATAAATAAATAAAACAACAAGATCAAGAACAACAAAAATAAGCAAATTCCAACAAAATCCATCTCATAATGTTAGCCTGTGGCTCAGTGTTCTGTGATCTGTGGATGTTTATTAAACCTACGGTGATATTATATAATGACATTTTATTTGTACTGACAATCTTTCGGATAAGTGTCACACTAAACTTAGCAGACAGAGAGCAGCAGAAAGTGAAGTTATCTGGAAAAGAGAGAAAGGAATATTAGCACTTTGGCTTCCTAATTTCTCCACACAGTAGAAAACTTCACATTCCAAACCTAATCTGGAGGTGAATTTCATAACTTAGGTATGTGTCTCTTTGCAAAATGAAATCACACTAATTACATGCTCCAAGATCATTTTTGGAGAGGAAAAATATAAGAACTCTTTCTTGCAGTAAAATCTGGAGTGAACAGTTCAAATCACTTTCTACTGTGTTCAGGTCACTTAAAACCAGGATCCCCCGGTACCTCTTGTCACTTTAAAGGATGTGATCTCTGCCTTTACTCTCCCAGTCTGTAAATTACAAATAATAAATCTTCCTTCTTCCGGAGTAATAATCTGCATTTTTTTTTTTTTTTTTTTTTGAGGTAGGAATTAGACCATAGAATTTCCATGTAAAATACAAAGAACACAGTGACATGTCCCTCTCCCTGTTGCTCAGTCTATCTACAATATCGTCAATAAATGAAACTCTCCTTTATAGATTTTCCCATTTACAGAACTAAGCAGTTTTTCAGACAATGTAATTTAAGTATAGAAACAGTAAAATTGTCATAGAGAATATTGCAATGTCACCTTAAGAATATTTTTCAGTTTACTCAACCCTAAATAAATTAACAAATTCATGTATTCGATTTTCAGTTTTGAAAATGTAAAGAATTATTGGTTTGTTCTCTATGTTTATACTCATTTCTAAAGAAAAACAAAACACTGCCCCCCCAACCATACAAAATTTATACAGATTTAATCAAAGTAATTATGATTATTTTTTTAAGTTATCTGAAACTGGAAACCTGAATCTCACAGATACCATGTTGCTTCAGAAATTCTCGGTTCATGCAGATGTCTCAGTTCAAAAAACCCTCTACATTGGCTCAAGATTTCCACTGTTGTGATCTTGGTATCCAACTCTTCTCTAATAACCAACAAGTTAGGAAATTCATGAATGATGGAAACCTGAAATCCAGGCCTTGTCCCAGAAATGTTCACCTTATATGCTCCAAGTGGCTGGAAGTTCATAATATTCTCTATAGGATGCATATTTACACAGTTAAATTTACCATAGGCCATAACAGAGCTGCTTACATTCATTTTCCTACCTACAGAGAAATGAAAATTGACTTATTTCTGGGCACTTTAAGACTCTTCCTTTGCATTAAAAACTTACTGTGTAGTATATGTGGCTGCAAAGCCTTCCCAGGGATGAAAAATTAAGAAATATGGATTATGTATATTTAATGCACCATGGACCCTGACTATAAATTTAAATTTGACACACAAAATTTAAAAGAGAAAAAACATGGAAATATTATTGACCCTTGACTGAGATTGTATGCAAGGGTAACTAAATGATATCAGGGTGATAGGGAATTTGACAGATAGGAGCCACAGCATCCTCCAACCTTTATATGTAGAAACTAGAAAACTAAATCTGTTTTTTATCCAGACCCTTTACATTTACAAATATAAAAATGTAGATGTTACTCCCAATGGGTGATTCTTGGAAGGTATTGCAATCTTAGGGGTAAAGCTCCCTAAAACACATTCTGTGTCACCATATGCTAACCAACAGCTGGCTGTCATAATGGCATCTCAATACCATTATAGAAAATAGATTAAAAGTAATATAGACTTCATTCAAATGAAGAATACCCAGAGAAGCACCTAAAACAAAATTTTAAGTTTCTAATGACAGTAACTTCAAAATAATCTTACTGTTTCAGATATGAAGAAGTATTTGCATGTCCAAAATTACATCCACTACACAAGTTGCCCAAATAAAATTCTGCTTTGCCACACCTACTGAAAGTCATTTTTATCTGCAGCTGTCTTGTCTCTTTAGTGAAATTCTTCTACAAACTTCTTAAAATATAGACTGCTTTGACTCTTCCATTTCCTTCACTAAAAAGGCAAAACCAGAAAGCTACCTGTAACTTCCAGTTACAACTAGTTCTCCAACTCTATTCTTAGTCCTTATTGTATGTGAAGAAAAGAGAAAAGGAAGAGGTTACAGCATAGCTCAGCACTTACATACAACAAATACAATTGAATGACAGCTGGACAATTAACCATCTACAATATAGAATTCCTGTTAACTTCTTCAGACCATAAGCCTGGAGTAGGGCACACAGTTCATAAGTAAGGAAACAGCTAAGCCACCCATCCCTACTGGCTGAAAGATTGCTGGGAAAACATTTCTCATTTGCCTGAATTTCACTCTGCTGTTAATGTGAAAGGAGATGGGGACAGAGGGGAAGAAAGGACAAAAAACCCCTGCAGATAAATTTAAAACTTTACAAGGGGGGAAATAACAATAAAATAAGGGGAAAAAAATGCATTATAACCCAAAGAGAAGCATGTCTCTTGAAATAAATATCTCCCAAGCTCATAAACAGTGAGGCCAATGGTCATGAATGTAGCAGATGTTTATTGCCTCGTGCACCCTCTGCTACTTTGGGATAATCACTTAAATATTGTCAAATCCAGTTTGAATTTAAATTAGCTTCATATTTTCTTTCATGATTATTCCATTAAAAAAAATCATATGATTAGCCAATTAAACAGAGAGGGAGAAAGGAAAAAAAAAAAAAAAAAAAAAAAAGAAAAAAAAAAAACAGTAGGAGAGCAATAGCCTTTAATATTTTCAATTAAGATGCAGTGCCACCAATAAAAGAGGCTTACATTTTCATTTTATGGGCACCTATGGAGAGCATTATGACACAAATGACTCAGAGCAAGGTAATCGTTTCAAAATATATTGTAGTGGAGGACTGTAAACAGTGCAGTGCATTAGCTTAGATGGCATGTGATGAAAATAACAAGTTTCCAGAAGTGCACTCAGTATTGGTTTCAATATTTCTTAAGGCATGCATTTGCAATGCATGTCTTCTCTTATGGGAGCCAAAGCAGTGTCCTCACAGAGACCAAAGGCCACTGCCACAGAGCAGCTTGCTCCTTGAGCTCTGCTTACGTGACACACTGGCTTTTGAAATCTACCCAGATACATCAGGCCGAGGCACCAAGTTGTGGAAGAAGTTTCTAACAATACGCAATCCCATGGAACCATTTGAGGCTGGTCTAAATCAGCCATGGACAGATGGGGTCTGGTGGGTTGGCCCTGGCTGGATACCAGATGCCCACCAAAGCCGCTCTATCACTCCCCTTCTCAGCTGGACAAGGGAGAGAAAATATAGCAAAAGGCTCATGGGTTCAGATAAGGACAATGAGAGATCACTCAGCAATTGCTGTCATGGGCAAAACAGGCTCAACTCAGGCAAATTAGTTTAATTTATTGCCAATTAGAAGTCAGAGTAGGATAATGAGAAATAAAGATGAAAACTTGAAAGCACCTTCCCTCTACTCCTCCCCTCTTCCTGGGCTCAACTTCACTGCTGGTTTCTCAATCTCTTCCCCCACAGAAGGCTGCAGGGGGATGAGAAATGGGGGTTGTGGTCAGCTCATCACACATTGTGTCTGCTGCTCCCCCTCCTCAGGGGGAGGACTCCTCACACTTTTACCCTACTCCAGTGTGGGGTCCCTCCCATGGCAGACAGTCAGTTCCAGTCCAGTCCCTGGACTTTCTCCAACATGAGTCCTTCCCACAGGTTGCAGTTCTTCATGAACTTCTTCAGCATGGGTCCTTTCACAGGGTGCAGTCCTTCAGGAACAGACTGCTCCAACGTGCGTCCCCCATGGGGTGACAAGTCCTGCCAGGAAACCTGCTCCAACATGGACTCCTCTCTTCACAGGTCCACAGGCTCCACCAGGAGCTTACTCCAGTGTGGGCTTCCCACGGGGTCACAGCCTCCTTCAGGCATCCACCTGCTCCAGCATGGAGTCTTCCATGGTCTGCAGGTGGATATCTACTGCACCGTGGACCTCCATAGGCTGCAGGGGGACAGCCTGCCTCACCATGGTCTTCACCATGGGCTGTAGGGGAAACTCTGCTCCAGCACCTGGAGCATTTCCTCTCTCTTCTTTTTCACCAACCTTGGGTCTGCGGAGTCATTGCTCTCACATATTCTCACTCCTCTCAGCCAGCTGCTGTTGTGTAGTTTGGTTTGTTTGTTTGGTTTTTTGTTGTTGTTGTTGTTTGTTTGGGTTTTTTGTTTGTTTTGTTCATAGAATCATAGAATGGTTTGGGTTGGAAGGAACCTTAAAGATCATCTTGTTCCAACTCCCCTGCCATGAGCAGGGACACCTTCCACTAGACCTGTTTGCTCAAAGCCTCATCCAACCTGGTCTTGAACACTTCCAGGGAAGGGGAATCCACATTTCTCTGGGCAAAAACCACCTTCTTCTTTTCGCCTTCTTAAGCCACTGTCACTGATGAGTTTGGCCTTGGATGGTACTGGCTCTTTTGGACCTGGGGGAAGCTTCTAACATCTTCTCACAGAAGCCACCTCTGTAGCACCCCTGCTACCAAAACCTTGCCATGCAAACACAAGCCAACAGGGGGAAATCACATATTTTCAGCAAAATATCAGCTAAGAGCCACTATCACTGACAACATGTAACTTGAAGAAAGCAAGATGAGTTTATCAGAAATCCTTCCATCCCTAAAGCCCAGACAGAACCTCTATTATCTTCTTTATGGTAATGTCTAAAAAAACATATTAAAGCCAGAAAAACTGGGTTTGAATTTTAGTAAGAGAGTTAACAATTTTTACTTATAGTAAACTCCAGTAAGTGATTTGGTCTTTCCGAAGGTATTTTCCCAGTTTATCACTTTAGAATTTTAACTTTTTTTTTTTTTTTTTTTTTTAAAACAAACAAACAAACAAACAAACACCACCCTTAAAATAGATCAAAATCTCAGCATAGTACTTGCTTTGATTTTCTCTAACAAAATCTTTTTCTTTCTTCCCCCCTGCTACCTCCTTTGGAACTCTACACTTTTCTCTTCAAAGAAAAGAGTTTTCAACACACAAAAAGGGGTAGATCTGTTTAGTTAATACTTCACTAAATGATCTCCCACTATCTTTTTGGCAGGAAAACACATATCAAGCCTGTTACTTGTAATTTCCCTATGAAGTACTTTGAGGTGACATTCATTACAGCAAAAGTTTTAACTTGACTCTGCCAGGCCACTTGCCTGATCTTGTCAGTCTTCTGTTTTTAATTAAGGTATTGAAACAGGTGTAGAGTGATCCATAGGAAGGCACCTTCAGTGACTCTACCTTCCTTGTTAAAAGAAAAAAGACGTTAGGTGAAGGAATGCACAGCTCATTAGGAGTGTGAGTAAAACAGTAACTAGGACTGAAATCTGAAACAAAACGATTGTTAGACATGTATGGAGACTGAAGTGGAGGAAGCAACTCTGTTGTTATTTTGCATATGCCTAGTAAGAAGACTTCCTATTTCCTTCCTGTATTCTTAGCAACTCCCACCCCCTCCCCAGGAAATTTTGGAGTCTAACTTCCAACTACTGACTAGTGTCCTTGAGTTGCTTACTGAAACTTTGTTCCTCCTTCTAAAACGTAACCCAAGGGAAGGAAGCCTTTGAATATAAATGGTAGATGAGTTTTAACATCTGACAGATAAGACTCATCATAGCTTTTTGTTATTTGCCTAGAAGGTCACATTTATGACCAACATTTCTGAAGCCTAAATATTTGAACTTGAGATCAAGTTCTGTTGGAGTTACTTAGCTGGCCAGTAAAATGTCATGTTTTCAATACAGTAGTAGAAACAGTATGATTTTGGATCAACAGGAAACTATCACGATTAAGGTAAAATGACAGTGAACAGTCTCCTAAGTTACTTTGTCAGCTTGGATGTTTTTCAGCAAGGATGTTTTCTATAATGGGAGTAGTATTTATGTATTTTACACATCCTAGCCATATATTTTGTTAGTTTCTTCTACTCTGGTGATTTATTACAGATTAGTTGGTCAGATTGACAACAGATGTATGCAGGCATAATCAGTAGAGATATTGGCAAATAATATCAATGAAGGAGAAGTGTTACAGGGGCTTAACACTATGTGCTGTTAAAATGTTTGCTTCATTAAACTGCAGATGTGAGTTCTTAATAATGGTTTTGGATGCACTTTAATATTGAAATTTGCAGGAACAGTTTAGTTTCAGATTCAAATGAAAATCAAGTCCTTTATGGCCTTTGGAAGAAAGAGCAGGCCACTCGTGAGGACCATAAAGATGTGAGTCTATGTAGGGAGAAAATTAGAAGGGCTAAAGCCCAACTAGAATTTAATCTGTCTACTACCATAAAAGACAATAAAAAAAATTCTATAAATACATTAGAAATAAAAGGAGGACTAAGGTTAATCTCTATCCTTTATTAGATGGGGCTGGAAACAGCAACAAAGGATGAGGAAAAGGCTAAAGTACTAACTTACCTCTTTGCCTCAGCCCTTAGTAGTAGGACCAGCTGTTCCCTGAGTACTCAGCCCCATGAGCTAGTAGACAGGGGTGGGCAGCAGAACGACACCTCCATAATCCAAGGGTAAATGGTGAGGACCTGCTACAGCACTTAGACATAAGCAAGTCTATGGGGCCAGATGGGATCCACCTAAGGGTACTGAGGGAGCTGGCAGAAGTTCTCACCAAGCCACTTTGCATCAGCAGCCACTTTTATCAGCAGTCCTGGCTACCTGCGGAGGTCCCAGTTGACTGGAAGTTAGCAAATGTGACACCCATCCACAAGAAGAGACAGAAAACGATCAAGGGAACTACAGGCCTGTCAGTCTGACCTGGGAGATGGAAGGTTATGGAGCAGATCATACTGAGTGCCATTACATGGTATGTGCAGGGCAATCAGGTGATCAGGCCCAGTTAGCATGGGTTTATGAAAGGCAGGTCCTGCTTTACTAACCTCATCTCTTTCTGTGACAAGGTGGCACACTCAGTGGATGAGGGAAAGACTGTGGATGTTGTTTACCTGGACTTTAGTAAAACCTTTGACACAGGTTCCCACAACGTTCTCCTGGAGAAATTGGCTGTTCAGGGCTTGGACAGGAGTACTCTTCGCTGGGTAAAAAATTGGCTGGATGGTCAGGCCCAGAGAATTGTGGTGAATGAAGTTAAATCCAATTGGTGGCCAGCCATGAGTGATGTCTCCCAGGGCTCAGTGTTGGGGCTTGTTCTCTTTCAGATCTTCATCAATCATCTGGATAAGGGGGTTGAGTACACCCTCAGTGAGTTTGCAGATGCCACCAAGTTGGGTGGGAGTGTTGATCTGCTTGAGGGTAGGATGGCTCTACAGAGTAATCTGGACAGGCTGGATTGATGGGCTGGAGTTCAACAAGGCCAGGTGCTGGGCTACATGCAGCACTACAGGCTTGGGGAAGAGTGGCTGGAAAGCTGCCTGGCAGAAAAGAACCTGGGGTTGTTGGTTGACTGCCTGCTGAATATGAGCCAGCAGTGTGCCCAGGTCACACGGACAATTGGCAGAAGGCCAATGACATCCTTGCGTGTATCAGAACTAGTTGGGCAGCAGGACTAGGGAAGTGATCACCCTCCCTGTACTCGGCACTGGTGAGGTCCCACCTCAAGTACTGTGTTCAGTTTTGGGCCCCTCACTACAAGAAAGATGTTGAAATTCTGGAGCAAGTCCAGAGAAGGGAAACAAAGCTGGTGAGGGGTCTGGAGCACAAGTCTTATGAGGAGCAGCTGAGGGAATTGAGATTGTTTAGCCTGAAGAAAAGAAGGCTGAGGGGAGACCTTATTGCTCTGTACAAGTACCTGAAAGGAGGTTATAGCGAGGTGGGAGTCAGTCTCTTCTCCCAAGTAACAAACAACAGGACAAGAGGAAGTGGTCTCAAATTGTGCCAGGGGAGGTTTAGATTGGATATTAAGACAAATTTCTTCACGGAAAGGGTTATCAACATTGGAACAGGCTTTCCAGGGAAGTGGTGGAATCTCCTGTAAGTATTTAAAAGAGATGTAGATGTGGTGCTTAAGGACATGGTTTAGTGGTGATTTTGTCAGTGTTAGTTTGATGATCTTAAAGGTCCCTTCCAACCTAAACAGTTCTATGATTCTTTATATTTATTCATTCAGGTGTAGCAAATGGGAATGCTGCTACGGGAAAAGCTGACCTCAGACCTTCAAAACAGTGGCAAATCCATAAACAGAAACATTCATCATATGAATTACCTGTTTAGTTGGCTCCAAAGTATGTGGACAACTTTTAAACCAACACTCCCATCATTCCAGCTGAAAGAAGCAGTTTTTAAATACATCCAAATACAACCCAATAGGCATGCATCTCAGACAGATTCTTTGGGAGATGAATGTCAAGGAAAATACTAGTGGCAAGGGATTTGCATGTGGCAGAGAATAAGGGGAATGTTCTCAATTTTTGACCCTGAGCTTGGTGAAACATCATCAGCTGTTAATTTACTTGTTTTTGAGGGAAAGGGTTTGAGGAACAGGGTAAAGCTACAGTAGCAGTGACAAAGGCACAAGCTTGTCAAGGGCATAATTCAGAAGCAGGCACTAGACATAATTACTCAGTGACATATGCATTGTTTCAGTACAGGGAATGAAAATAAAGAAGAGACATTAATCAGAAAGATAATCAGTCAATGATGCAATAATGGTGATCTAGCTGTACTTAGTTAGAACACCTCATGTCCAGGAAAATATCCAGGTAGTCACCATTTTCATACTGATTATATCATGAAAAATGAGGGTAATGATTCAGGTTTGGCTGCCACAGGGTTCTCTTGTGCTGAGAAACTAATAAATGGACACTAAATCTTGATATACTTATCACATTGGGGCTGTCAGGAGTGCATAATCTTCTCCAGAAAAGTTTCCTAGATCATTCAGTGTACCACAGTTTGCTTTTCCCACTTGACTAGCACATTAATAGCATAAAAATACTTAGTACTACATTAACACTTCCTTTGGATATTATGTTTCTGATATACATTGATACTCAAATAGTATCTCTTCAATAGAAGAGCATGCCTTAACTAAGGAGGGTCATGCTCTAATTTGGGCAGTACCATTTGCAATATAGGAACACGCTATAGTCCCTGTGAGTTCCTTGAATTTAGATTTTCGCACAAGCATGTTACCATTTGGATTGAATCTGGCTAGAAATCTGTATTCTCTCCACCTGCTTTAAATACTAAATGAGAAGAGTTATTACTTGCTTCTGCTATTGATGTGAATTAAATTACTTCCCTGTTCCTCCAAGCAGGAAGGAAACAGGGCAGTTATTGCAGCTACAGAGAGTACTTCCATTTTCGAAAGCTCACCTATGAGAAGCTATAAGTAAGTATATTAACTCTTTCTAACTTTTTCTAACTTTTTCTTTTGTCGTAGTTTGAAATTTATTTCTTTTTTTCCTTAATGGCAACCACAAAGCTGAAAATGGATGGTCATTCACCGGTAGTCCTAAGTGAAAACACTCATTTATAAGCTAACTTGTAAATAGTTTTGAGCAAATACAGAGAATTTAAGAGCTACCAGACCTTCTAAGGAAAAGCCTGTTGTCTCTGGGGCATCTTTATGAGTCTTTGTTTTTTAGGTTGCCTTTTTGTTGTTGGTTTTGATTTGATTTGGTGTTGGTTGGCTATTTGGTTGGTTTTGTGGAACAGAAAGAGTATATCACAAGACCTGTTGAGTTTCTTGGACATCCAGGAAAACATAATTACTATATTCCTCCTCTATCAGAGCATCCAATGCTCTGGATGAGTGCATTTTTATGCAAACAGACAGAAGAAAGTTTAGAGGCATTTCCCAGTCTTTCACTGCCTAAACTATTCTGAAATAATAATAGAACCATAGAATCATAGAATGGTTAGAGTTGGAACCTTAAAGACGATCACGTTCCAGCCCCCCTGCCATGGACAGGGACACCTCCACTAGAGAAGGTTGCTCAAAGCCCCATCCAGCCTGGCCTTAAACACTTCCAGGGATGGGGCATCCACAACTTCCCTGGGCAACCTGTTCCAGTGCCTCACCACCCTCACAGTAAAGAATTTCCTCCTAATAACTAATCTAAATCTCCCCTCTTCAAATTTAAAACCGTTACCTCTTGTCCTGTCACTACACTTCCTGACAAAGAGTCCCTCTCCAGCTCTCCTGCAGGCTGCCTTCAGATATTGGAAGGCTGCTATGAGGTCTCCCCAGAGCCTTCTCTTCTCCAGGCTGAACAACCCCAGCTCTCTCAGCCTGTCTTCATAGGAGAGGTGCTCCATCTCTCTGATCATCTTCATGGCCCTCCGCTGGACCGTTCCAACAGGTCCATGTCCTTCCTGTGTTGAGGACTCCAAAGCTGGACACAGTATCCCACGTGGGGTCTCACAAGTGCAGAGTAGAGGGGTCCCTGGAAATGGATACCAAGTCATTGGAAAAACTTCTTCCCAGTATTTTGGAAAATGCCACTGAAGTGGCCTTTTAAGATTCACATCCTCAGGTCCCTAACCATTTGAACAGGTCTGTATTGTGATAAGAAAAATACGATGGTAAGATTAATACAAGCGTCTTGGACCGAAGGTCTTTGCTTTTCAAACCATACAAATTCATTGCTGCAAAGACATATAACATGTGGCACTTAAGGTGTTATTCAGACCGGTCTTCCTTTTGATAAGTTTTCCTCTATACTATATATATATGATACATATATGTATATAAATGATCATCAAATGGCAGTAACCTAAATCCTCTCAGGACATGTCTCACTGCTGCGAGGAACCCATTTTTTTTTACCTCTATATCTGTTTGTTCTTAATAAATACATTATAGAGTTCTGTTTGTTTGTTTGTTTGCTTTTGGCAAACATTTCCAGATAATACCAATAACACGGTGTAACATGAAAGTCATTGCCTTTAAATTCTATTTTCTTCCCCTCCAGTCCCTACATTGGAACACTTCTTTCCCCTCTTTATGTTCCCTATTTATCAACCACTTAAATACCCTGTGAGAGAATGAAGTCAACTAATTGTCAATTTGATTCCTTGGTTCACTTATCTGCTTAAAGGTGTCTTGTTCACATGGCATTTCTCATTATAGGTGGAATATGTTGTTAGCCACACGCAAGTATGGCATCTTTGTCTCTGAAGAAATGGCACTTAAACTCCAGGAAATTTTAATAGAGAAGTCCACATTCAACCTCTCACTCTTCTTTAAATACCTGCTGTGAACAAGCTTTCTCTTTCCTGCTGCTTTGAAATGAAAAATTAAAGGGAGTTAACCTTGAGTAAGTATGGGAACATGTGGGCATTTCTGGGCTTGGTGGAGGATGTCCTGTCATGTGTTGTCAGCATTCTGTTTTATTTCTCAGAATATGATAGTAATTTTCTTTTGTGAAATCAATAGAAAAGATAAAAATTCTGATAAATATAGATTGTTGATAATAATCTGGGTTTACAGAATGTTGTAACCATTTGCTGCTAATCCAGACTTAAGGAATTTCATTTGACAAAGGGGGAAACTTGACGGCAGTTGGAACCTATGAGAGTTCTTCAGCTTTTCACACATTACTTCATTTTTCTACTTCCATTTTCTTCCCTGATTGAAATTGAGCAACTACGCCTATCTACACTGCCTGATTCAAAACCTATCAAAGTCAATGGAAATGGTCATATTAACTTCACTGGGCTTTGGTCCAGGTCCTGAACCATATGGAGCCTGAACCAACCTTGACCTTAGTGAAGATGAAACAAGTCACCTCCGACATTGTAACAGTACTTTTCCACAATCCATCAGTAAGATGTGTCACATATGTAGCATGAGAGAATCCACCTGCCAAGAGCGATACTTTTGTGCTACTGGCTGGTAGCCAGTCTGGTCAGTCATGCTATTCTCCCTTTATGATATTAGAAGTTATGCATATTAGGCATTTTTTGTTCCTATTTAAAAGTGACAGCCTGGGTTCTCACTTTGCATTAACTGCTCATAAAGTTCGGCAAATTTCTCTCCTTCCTTTTGTGATTAGCAAGTTAATGATCTTCAGATGGTCCAGAGCAATGCTGCAGAAAGTTTGGATGACTATCAGACCTTTCTATTGTCACTGCTGAGGAATGTTTAAAAAAAGGTGATGCAATTAAGAAATATTCATACAAATTATAAGAGGAAATTAATTGTGGTTTTGAGTTAAATGGCAAAGCATTAATACATTCCTCACAGCAGAACGTCCTTGCATCTTTAGTACATCCAGATCATAAGTACTCAGTTTAGGCTTCCACTGAGCCATGATTCCCCTCAGTGGGTCAATTGAATAGTGCTCTAAAACTGACAAAGAAATTTTGTACGTCACATGTACAATTTAAAATTATCACAGTCTCTCAATTGTAATAATAAAAATTAGGAAATTTTCCTAGCTTATGTCATCTACTTGTCTGCTACTGAAGGATTCTTTTGCATGATGAAAAATGTTTCTCATTACAGTGAAAGACTTACAGGAAATCAGTTTTTTCTTCCCACAGGTATTTTCAAGGATTCATGATTTTTTGCTTATTCAAGGAACTCAACAAAATTTAAAAAGTCAAAATCTCAAAAATGCCCCTGAAAATATACTACCATTACTACAGCTACAGTAAAACTAGTAAAATTAATCAGTCAGTCAACTATTCTAAATTCTAAATTATTTCCTATCAGTATCAATATTTTCAAGCCAAATTTCTTTTTCTTTCTCCTGTTTGCTTAAGAGAAACAAATTAAGTCTATTTTTCAAGTCTACATAAAAAAAAAAAAAAATTAAAAAAAAAATTAAAAAATTGATTAACCTTGGCAAAGAAAAGTTTTGACTTTGAAAAGTAGGCATATGACTAAGGAAATGGAAGCAGAAAGCTGTGTAACCCAAACCGTTGTACCAAGGGCTTCCTAACCACAGTTACTAAGCAATGCCAAGATTAGTCCTGAGCTGAAAATCTTCTGAAAATAATCAGATGTTTCAGGTGATTCTCTATTCAGTAGGCTTTTTTTTTTTTGTAGTTGTTTTTTTTTTTTTTTTTTAATCAGTACTAAACTACTATTACAGAATAGTCATTAATACATTCTATAATTTGATTGATTGTTTCTTCTGAGAAGTGCTTATTTCTTGTTCCTACCTGTTAAGACCTGCACCATCAGTTACAGGACATGGGATGCTACCTTTCAAAGCTCAAATGAAATAAATTCTTGGCTTCATCCTAACTACTTAAGATCTTATGATGTCTTACAGAAGAAATACATGTTCTCCCCTCCAAAGTTACTGTACATTAGATTCACTGCAGAAGTAGCTACATGTTCCTCAACAAATAACTCCTATTGCATGACATTGCACATTGCACATTGCATGAGACTATACATCAGACATCCTTAGACAGGCGTACTTTCCATACTTTCCCACAGCAAGAGGAGATTGCACCTTGTGTCAGTGAGAGATTTCACAATGAGGTCCAGGAGTTGCTGATCTCGTGCTTATTCTGTGCTGTTTATCTCTGAGGCAGTGCCTAATCTATCTCTAGTGGGTATATACAGACCTTACTATCCTTAGGAAACCCTTAGCATGGAAATCACCACATTACACAATAATTATTATCTTGCAGAATTTCTGTACGTGCAACATTTTACAGTAAACTGAGTGGAGGAGATGTCTTGCAGATGAAAAGACAAAGACAGAACTGACACCCAGGAAGACATTACCCACGAAGTACGGTGGTCCTGTGGGCCAATTACTCCTCACTGGCAATAGGTCTTGAAACTTATTTAACTGTGTGTACCTCCAGTCTCAGAACTATTTCATGCTGGTAAAATTCCCCTTCTCTTTACAGATTTTTTATGAATTTATCTATGACTTTCTCGGTTCATGTCAGATTGAGTGTTGCAGGTCTGGCAGCTGAATGATCCTGAAGAGCTTTGAAGAAGTATCTCTTCAGATCTCTCTGATACACACAGCCAGATGGTTGTGCTGGTTTATTTATTTATTCCCCTTCAAAATATGAATTAGCTTTTTGCTTTAATCAAGAAGCCTTTGCGTTTATACTAAGATCAGCGTATAGTTTAGGTCACATCTAACAAATTGTTCACAGAGCAGTAATTGTGTTTCTTAGCTTCTACTTCCATCTTATTCTTATTGGTCATACAGGCATCGTTTCCACAACCTCAGACCAACCTCAGAAATGAGGGATCAGAAACACAATGACTGTGTGAGATTTATGAACAACAAAAGATAATTATAAGTAGTTCTGAGATGGTGAATAAAAAATAATATTTCATGATTAGAGGTAGGGAGACCAGAGGCTAAATCATGAGAACTTTTTATAAACTCCATAAAAATTCAGGTTCACAAGTGAGGGGATTAAGCCTGTAAGTGGGGATTGCACAGTCTATGTTTGGGGACTTCATCATAACAATATTCTCGAAAGAAAGAAAGAAAGTCTCCATTAACTGGGAATCATTTAGATTTCAGTACTGCTTTTGTCTTCCATATCTTTTCTAGGAATATTTTGGATCAAGGAGGGGAATATCCATGTGACATTGGGAAGAGATCCCATATTTTCATTTGAAATTTATGCATCAACCAGAGACTGTGTAAGAAGTTCCAGGCGTCCAACCTGCTGCATGGATGCCGTGTGATTGTACTCCAATAAGTAATGGAGATATGTTGGCCATAAGGGATGTGCAGAAGCTGACAGCAGAATGAGTGTACAAAGAATATCAAGAGCTTCTAAGATATGTCATGTTCCCTGTGTATGTGCTGCACAGTTGATAAATAGATTGGAAGAAAGCTTCACACATCTGGAGAAGCCTTTGGACTTACTGAACCTGTGCACACAATCTTGTAGTGTTTGTATACTGAAGATAGGTGTCTTCAAGATGCATCTGTACTGTGCAAGTGTCATAAAATTAATTAGGGTGTCCACAGCGGTGTTTTGGCCAGCACTCCAGGTACCCAATAGCCTGTTCCAAATCATTAGTCTGTCAGAACAAAGTCTTCATTTTTTGTTTGTTTGTTTGCTTGCTTGCTTGCTTGGAACTATATCTGGGAAATTGCATCAAATGGTAGACCTACTTCAGAGGAATCTGGCACCAAGGACTGAATTCACCATTGCTTCAAGGATCTTGTGTGACCTCGACAAAGTCACTTCTCTTTGTTCCTCAGGTTCTATCTGTAAAATGGAGATAAATGCATTTCCATACCTCATGGGGGCTTGCTAAAACACATTCATTACCAAGAAGTACATTTTATCTCCAATTTACACATTTTTTTCTCTGCTGTCCTTGCTAGAAATCTGATTGTCCAACCAGTCCCAATATAAACCCTCTTTCTTCTGAGTGGAAACCAGGATCTACCTATTAAACTTTTTAGAACTACCTATTGCATATTTTTCCTCTCTGAAACCACTGGTGCTGCTCTTTTTATATACAGAATTCTGGACTGAACAGAAAGCTTTTCTGACCCAGATTGTTCCTGTATTGCTCATTTTGTGTTATGTACCATTCAGGGAATAGTGACAGTGTTTAAGAACAATTTCCCCTAAGTCATCAGAATGCAGCCAGTGTTTACCGAGGAACTGGTGCTAATCAAATCAGAGAGACTGTCATGGTTTGGTCGGGACTTGACACTGAAATGAATGACAGATGGTCATTCATGGTCCCCAACCATGACAGAGACACAGATTGGAGCATTTATGGAGATCATCTGATCTTACATTTTCACATCACTAAAAAGGAGGGAAACAACTTCTGTACCAATATTCAATTCCATCAAAACTATCTTTTTATGATGTAATCACTTCTGGGAACAATATTCACACATATTGAGAACATATATACATAGACATATATAATTATAAATCTAGAGAAAGAGGTGCTGGTGAAACACTATGAATGGGCTATAAGTTGTTTTGTTGAGCAAAAATGAAAATGTTAAGAGATGTCAAGCTGTCTTCAACTTCTACTCATGGTGGTTTTATTTTTACTTTTTTCCCCTGGGCAAACATTTTTCTTCCCCTGGGCCTTTGTAGACTTTATACTTGTGTTACATGGAACTAGTCACTTGGCTGTTATTTCCAGCTTGGTTAATGGGAACCAGAGAAAAAACACACATATAGTTGTATCATAGGTTCTGATAGATTCTGCTGTCAAATTTCAGGTGAAATGAGGTTTTCAGGGAAAATAAAAAATAAAAAAGAGATTATAACTGAATGGGCCAAAAAACATTTGTATTTCTGCAGTGCAGTAACTGGGACAAGAGGTTTTGATGCTTTTTAGTAACAGGTTACCTTTGCCTTCAGCAGTGAGGTCAAAAAGATCTGAACAAAGCAAGGATCAAAACAAAATAACCTTTGTCTAGGAATCTGCTTGTGGTGAAAGTGCAGCTGGGATCTTGTCTGCTACTAAGCTTCTCCGTAAAAAGCTGAAACATGGCAAATGTGGCTTTGAGCAGTGGTGGAGATCTGGAGTAGAAGAGATATCAGCAGGAGGAGGAAGGCAACGGTGACAGTGTGTGGAGCACCTCTGAGAACCTGATTTACACAGACTTATTTTACCAAGCATAGTTCTGTAGGCAAGGGAAAAAACTGCAGATATCTACTGCCATCACTTAATTTGGGCACACTTTCGGGTGAAGAAATTGATGTGCCCCAAAGATGAACTGCCTACAGTTTGGATAGAGAACTGTTAGTAGAGTATAAATAACAAGGGAAAGTAGCTAGAGTCAAATTTCTCATCAACAACTGAAAAACAAAGCAGGACTGGGTCTAAGACTATGGCCGAAAAACATGCGGAGAAAATATTACTTACAGTTTCTTTATTGATCAGGTTCTCCTGAGCTGCTAGCTCATTCACTATATTTTTTTTCCTTTAAAATGGTTCTGCCAGTTTAGTCACTGTTTCACACTGCTTACAATAGAATAGCATTTTAGTTCATGATGAATAGTCACCCAATGCAAATTAGTTTTACATTTTTAAGGACGAAAGGGGTTTATTCTACAGTTTTCCATATTTTATTTTCTTTCTAAAAAGAAACTACATATGACAAACTTAGCTTCTTTTTAACTGCTATGCAGTACCCAGTAACAAGTAAATCCCATGAAGACGATATGACACATTTCTCCTGTCTCTTTTAGTCACCTAGATACCATTTAAGGTACATGGTGTTGTGATACCACTTACTCAACTAAAAATGTGGGAGCTTCAACATAATCCAACATTTTAGCACCATCTAGATTTTTAGTCTCAAAACTGTGCCACAAATGGAATATTGTTTAGTCATACCATCGAACTTGCCTACTAGTTAAAATATGTTGCTGTGGTAGTTAAAATCTTACTATTGGCAACAATATATTGTGACAAATTTAGTACTATTTTAAGGCCTATGCCCATTGTATGGCAGTGTGTATGTCTGCTGGTTTCTGTTATGACAAAACATATGGATCTGTCTTATGTGATTTACATTGCTGTTAATTATTCATTGATCATTCACCCTTAGTTTTGCAAGATCTTTAGTCTCATGAGTTTAAGTGGTCTTGGTCAGCAGATGCCAGCTGTGGATGGTTTAAACACATCTCATACTAAACTACAGAGCAGCTAAATCTTTACATTGCACAGATGCTAAACTTAAATAATATGGAAAAGTACTGGCCCAGTAATTAAAGAATTACATCAACACACTGTACAAGACTTAATATAGAAGGGGTACTTATGTAATAGCCTTTTATGAAGGTCTGGATAAATTCCACCTAATTTTTGGGTACACAGCTCAAGCACTCGAGCTGGGAGGCTAGTGGCCCTAGTTTCTATAGTTATCTCCAAGGAAAGATGCAGTCCACCCAGGATTTGAAACCCCTTCAGACACCAGCAGTTCTCTGAGTCTTTGAAAAAGGTAGGACAGGAGGAGAGTGGAATGGGGTGGAATTGAATGGAATAGATTAGAATACAATGAAACACAATACAATATTTCAATTGGAAGGGACCTACACTTTAGTCTTTCTGCTTAGATATCCGGGTGTGTTAAAATGAGATGAGGTGAGCCTGGACTGGAAAGTTGCAGCTGTTACAGTGTCACCCTCTACAATTCTGAGAGGCTTAAAGTCTGAGGTCTTCAACCGTGTGTGTCCTGAAATGCCTTATTGGTCAGCAGTTTGTCAGTGCTTTAATAGAGACATAGGATTTTATCAGTGCTTTTTCTTCATGGAAAATGGCTTTTTGCCAATACCACTTATCTCACAAACTCCCAGTTGTAGGAATCCCACACTTCCACTGTGTGGAACTGCATAGACAATTCCATAGTGAAGTCACATAACTTAGTGTATGCAAACTTTAAGTTTACTTTACAAGGTCAAAACTTTTCTCCACTCTGTGGGGTTGAAGGCCACTTTTCAAATATTCAGCCAGGCGTCTCTTTTAAGACATATCTCCAGCATATTTCTGGCAGAGAGCAACCCTGACTTGACTTTCATAAGACAATACTTGCCGTCAGCTCTGCATCTTTGATAAGCCATGGCTCCTCTGCATTTTAGGCTGGCCTTCAGCTTCAAAGCCGGTCTCCACATGAGAAATCCACACTGTGTCACTTTTTTATGACAGTCAGAGAAGTGAAATTGCACATCAGATGCTGATTAAACCATCTGTTCTGGGGCAGGTGCTTTCAAACCATATGGGGTAGGAACATCTGATTGCTATTTGCAAAGCTCAACAGCAGCAGTGTTTACTACATTGTACAATCCACTGTACTTCTCACCTGAGCAAGCCCTAGCATAATCTTAAAGACTTGAACCACATTTCTGTTGAATGCAAAAGAGAGTGAAAACGGAGAGAGAAGTTGCCAAAGCTCAGAACACAGGGCTGAACTGTTGCATGACATCTTCTGAGCAAGACCACACCTTTGAAAGGAACGTGGCTAGGATGATGAGATACAGAGTTACTGGACTGCACAAGTAAAAAACCCCTTTTGTTGTCTTAGGTCTCCTAGGTACCCTTAGGTGTTCTCTCATTTTTCAGCCACTTACTGCAATAGCTGTGACTTTTTTTTTTTTTTTTTTTCCAGTAGTAGGAACTATAACTGTACTTGAAATCTGAACTTGCTACATCAAGACAATTATTAATATCTACAAAAGTAGATCATGTCAGAAGACAACATTGCTGGCGTAACTTACAGAAAAGTGGCAAAGCTCAGTCTTTTTCACGCTGAATGTGGCACCACAGGAAAACGGCAAGAACAATGACTGACATGATTCTCACCGAGTAACAGGAATCCTCTCAATATTGAAAGAGTATAATCTATTTAAAAAAAACTTCATGTAAAATACCATATTTTCATTAAAATATGGTTGGCTGTTTGGTTTGTTGGCCTTGTTGTTCTGCTTTTTAATTGGAACACCCCAAAATGGGAGAGGGAGGATTTTTACGGATGAGAAGATTTGTACAAGTGCATAAAAAAGAATAAAAGAATAATCTAGAGAAAAATGAAGCTAATTTTGTTTTTTTTTTCTTTATTTTCCTTTTTTTTAAAAAAAAAAAAAAACCACAAAGCAATATACTTTACAATCAATCAATAAAACTTTCAAGATTTTAAAAGAAACAATCCAAATATGTTGGCAATTTGTGAAGGAAAAGGATAGACCAAAGACAGTTGTGTGCTCTCTCTGAGAAGAGTCATGATCTCTAGGACATCAGGTGCATTAAAACCTGGTTTTCAGCTGGTTATGTTCACCCTCAGCCGTTTTTATTCTCTATTATCTTATCTGTCTTTTAACCCTCTAGTCTCCCACAAATGAGATACATTGAGGGGTTCCTGTCTGCTTTGGGTCAGAAAGGAGACAGCAGAAAAGCATGTTGTTTATTGCATAGTATAATGTTTCCAGCTAGCCAACTGTTGCATCATTTTCCATTCAATGAGCACTTGAGTGTTAGCAGATTGCCTCCAGGTTGAGTGCACAAAATGCTGTAGGTGTTTTTTGTGGCTCACTGAAGGGAATGTAACTGACACTGGTGCTATCTGGAGCTGAGACGACATTAATACAATGAGACAAAAACAGAGCGAGGCCATGGAAAAAGAGTTTGGCCTGAATGCTGGCTATAGATTCCTTTTCTCTTTTTTTTTAGGAGCTGCCCGTGCTCTACATCAGAGGTGACTGCATTGCAGCGATATGTTTAGCCTCAGCTCTGGTAGACTGAATTCTGTTCTCAAATTTATCTACAGAATTTTCAGGGACTTAAAGGGAATCTTATTTTAGGAACAGTGTTTTATTCTTGCTTGGTAAATGTCTTCAGAAGCGTCTAGGGTGAAAGACATATGGCAGCATGAGGCATTCAAGTATTGCACTGTAATAGTCAATCTATATCTTTATCAAGGATCCTGTAGCAATATTTACCCAAATAAATTGAACTTGTCTAGTGCCAGGGAATATATCTGGACACATGAACCTGATCAGCTACAGCATTATACAGTCAGACCTGCCTGTGGCATATTTTTGACCTAAGCCATCTAGAACTCTTTGAATCAATTCTCAGACATAGATAAGGAGTTAGCTTAATCCAGAGATGATTTCTAACGAGGAGCTCACATGCAATTACTTTGTTTCAGAAGATAAGCAAGTTAAGCCAATAAAGGTCAGGGTCATTCTGCTGCTTTCAGTGCCCAAGAAGAAAACCAGGTGCTTTTCATTTATGAGGACAGATGTAGCCACTAGTGTCACAGATGTTTGCCACAGAGGTCTCTCTGCACTATCACAATGTCAGAAAAGGGTTTGGTAACCTCTGCAGCAATATATATTTCCTTGGATAAGAACACTGGACACCTCACACAAGATCATGTCATATTTTCTCACCTCGGTTAGGCTCCCATTTAAAAGTCCTTGTGGCAAGAAGTCCCTTGAAGAGAATGTGTGGCAGGACACAGACCTCAGCTGATTCACCAGGACACAAAATAGATGTGGAAGTAGCAGAACTAGCAGAAGCAGTAGCAGAACTAGCTCTGAATTCCAGGAAATTCATGGGTGTGCCATAGGATCAACACCTGGATGAAAGTAAGGAAAATAACAATAGTGTTTACCACAAAGAGACAGCTAACAGGTTCACCTCATCTGACAAAAAAGAGTCAAAGGAAATCCCATACCACTCTCACCCACTTGTAGGCTGATCTTATGAGTGGTTTGGGGCTTTCTTTTTTTTTTGTTTTCTTTTTTTTTTGTTTTGTTTTGTTTTCTGTGAAAGAAGATGACCATTACTGTACTATGAGAGATGTGGGCTGCAAGCTGGGACATAAAATTGTCCTGACTAATAAAGTGGTGAACTGAAAGGCTTCTGCTGGCAAAAAAGAACAAAACACAACAACAACAAAAGAGTAAATAAACACAGGACAATCCTCCTAAAGACAGAGGCATAGCAGCAAGAAATCATCTGAGACTTGGTTGCAAAGATTTAGAGTAATGTAATAGGTTAAACTCTAAGCAGCTTAAGGCTCAAGATGAAACCCAGTGAAAGCTTTTAAAAGGCATCTGAAATGAACCAAAAAGATAGTCATATCATGAAACAATGTGGGTAGGACACTGAGACTTGTGTAATGTCTGTCTCCCTTAGCCTGACAAAGAAACCACTGTTGTGATAAGAAGAGAAGAGAAGAGAAAAAAAGCATAGTTTTCATGTACTACTGCATTAACTTGGTTTATCTTATTGAATTGTCAAAGCAGAAAAATACTAAAGACAAAAAAGGTGCAGTAACATAATCATAAGCAGTAAAGCATCATACTTTTAAACTACTCAAAGTCATGAAATTAACTTAAAACATCCTAGGTGAGTTTGAGCAGTAAATGTAAATATTAACTCTTCAATGAATTTGGCTGGTTCAAAACCTACAACTATATAGTATCATAGAATCAAAGAATCATTTACATTGGAAAAGACCTTTAAGATCATCGAGTCCAACCATCAACTTAACACTGACAAAACCACCACCAAACCGTGTTCCTAAACACCACATCTACATGTCTTTTAAATACCTCCGGGGAAGGTGATTCAACCACTTTCCCAGAAAGCCTGTTCCAATGCTTGACAACCCTCTCAGTGAAGAAATTTGTCTTAATTTCCAGTCTAAACCTCCCCTGGCACAACTTGAGGCTGTTTCCTCTTATCCTATCACCTGTTACTTGGGAGAAGTGACCAACACACACCTCGCTATAACCTCCTTTCAGGTACTTGTACAGAACAATAAGGTCTCCCCTCAGCCTTCTTTTCTTCAGGCTAAACAATCTCAATTCCCTCAGCTGCTCCCCATAAGACTTGTGCTCCAGACCCCTCACCAGCTTTGTTTCCCTTCTCTGGACTTGCTCCAGAATTTCAATGTCTTTCTTGTAGTGAGGGGCCCAAAACTGAGCACAGTATTCGAGATGGGGCCTCACCAGTGCGAGTACAGGGGGACAATCGCTTCCCTAGTCCTGCTAACAACATTGCTGCTGATACAAGCCAGGATGCTATTGGCTGTCTTGGCCACCGGAGCACATGCTGGCTGATATTCAGCAGGCAGTCAACCAACACACCCAGGTCTTTTTTCTGCCAGGCAGGTCTCCAGCCACTCTTCCCCAAGCCTGTAACACTGCATAGGGTTGTCAGGACCCGGCATTTGGTCTTGTTGAATCTCAGACCATTGGCCTCTACCCATTGATCTGGTCTGCCTAGATCCCTCTGCAGAGCCTTCCTACCCTTAAGAAGATCAACATTTCCACCCAACTTGGTGTCGTCTGCAAACTTACCGAGGGCATTCTCCTCATCTAGTGGGCACATCTCCCTCATCCAGATCATTGATAAAGAGAGTAAGCAGAACCAGCCCCAGTACTGAGCCCTGGGGAACACCGCTTGTGACTGGCTACAAACTGAATTTAACTCCATTCACCACAACTCTTTGGGCCTGGCCATCCAGCCAATTTTTTACCCAGCAAAGGATACAACGGTCCAAGTCATAAGCAGACATGTTTTATTTTGATCTGGGCCCACTTTATTTGTCCTGTTTCATGATCTACTGTTATATTCTCTAGGAGCTGTAGCTCCTAGTCCCACATGACCTCCTTGTCCTGCTTCTCAGGAGACATCCAGATTCATCACAACTGTGAGCTTCTTCGATACCTTCTGGAGTGCAAAACTTGGCAGAATGAGTTCGTGAACTATGAAAAGAAAGTGAAACAAAAGGTCTATTTTGTTTTCAGACAAATCATTAAAAAAGGAAACAAAAAAGATAAATAAAACTAACATTTTCAGAATTTTCATAATTGTAGAATTTTTTAATTTGGATTTTCATCTCAGACTGACTTTAAAAGTCATGATTACTTTTCATATAAAAATGGAAAAAATCTACTAAAAATGAAGTCAGAATGATATATTTTGATTTTAGTAAGATGTTTCAGATGATCCCAAACAATCAATGTTTTATTTCATGAGAATGACAAATTGTGTGCTCATAAGTTAGCTTGTTTTGTAGTTATTTTGGTTCAAATTTCATAGGAAAATATTTAAGTAATGCAACTTAAGGTATTTCCTTGTTAAGGGAAAAAAAAACAACCAACCAACAACACCACCACCAACAAAAAAAAACACAACAAAAAAAAACTCAGACAAAACACTGATTGCCTGTCTAGAACACATTGTGTTATGTGGATCCAACTGCAATGAACAACTGAGTTTTCAGGCAGAGGGATGCTTTCTCAATTTTCAAGGACATATTAATTAAAATACATCTGAAAACTATATGTTCAGTAATCTTGAATTTCTAAATGAACACAGTGCAACAAGTTTTTTAGGAAGAATTTACATGTAAGTGAAATGGGTCATGTTACATTGTCACAAGGTTAAATTCTTCTCTGTACCATACACAATGTTTTCAACCTCATTTCACACCAATATTTTTTATTCTTTGTGGCACCTGAGAGAAATAAAATGAAATAGGATCAAATAATTCAATACTAAGAAGTGCTTCTCTTTTAATAGTAAGACTAACAATATCTTTTAAAGAATGCTTATAAGCAGGCAGAGTGGAAAAGTTGGAGTGAGAGAAGCTGAAAATGGAAAACCATGAGTATTAAGAATGAAATGAAAATATAAGAAAAACTCCTTGTTACCGTATTTAATCTCTAGTGGAACTGATTTGTGATTACTAGAGTGTCATTGTGGTGTATTTTGTTTCACCTATATCTGCCTTAGCTTCATTATAACCATACATTCCCTTAAAACTATTTATACAGAAGCTACTGTGTGCTCAGTACCTTTCTACGTCTTTAACTCCTTATATCCTATGAATGATCCTTTACCCCAAAAGTATATATCTATACATCTTTATCTTAATAAAAAAAAAAAAATTATTTTGAAATGCAAAATTTGCTTAAAAGCAAATTTTAAAATAAGAAATGTCAGAATCGAGGTTATCTAAGCAAAATGATTATACCTGCCTCATGTCCACATATACATGGTCACAAGCTGTTTGATTTCCACACTAATTAAAGTTCTGTGAATCACCACTGTGTCTCAGCAGCTGTGGCTACAGTTCTTTCATGTTCTTTTCCTGAGCCCTGACCTTAATCTGCCTGCATCATATAAGGTGCATTGATGTCTCTGCCTGTAGCTGTGGGGCAAAACTCCTACAGCAAAACATTTCTGATCTTCTGTCCTCTCCAGATCCCTGCCTCAGATCCTCCCTTCCCTTCTGATCAGAGAATCATGGAATGGTTAGAGTTGGAAGGGACCTTGAAGATCATCGAGTTCCAAGCCCCCTGCCATGGGCAGGGACGCATCCCACGAGAGCAGGTTGCTCAAAGCCTGATCCAGCCTGGCCTTGAACACCTCCAGGGACGGGGCATCCGCAGCTTCTCTGGGCACCTTGTTCCAGTGTCTCACCACCCTCACAGTAAAGAATTTCTTCCTAGTATCTGATCTAAATGTCCCCTCTTTCAGTTTAAAACCATTACCCCTCATCCTACCGCTACACTCCCTGATAAAGAGTCCCTCCCCATGTCTCCTGTAGGCCCACCTTTAGGTATTGGAAGGCTTCTATATTATTCTTCCTGGCAAGATGGTCTGCCCATGATGCAGGAGTACACAGGTAAAGCTCCAGTGAAAGGCACCTAAGAGTTTGTACAATTGTTTTGCTAAACTCAGAACACTTATTGTTATCCTCAACATATGAGTGAGAGTCTGTGATAGATTATGTGATTTTTAAATAAAGGTATTAGTATCTATCACAGTTTAGCCTCAGATGGCAACAAAGAACCACAAGGCTGTTCTCTCAACCCCCCCAAGCCTGTGGGGGAGAATCAGAAGAAAAGCGCAAAGCTCGTGGGTAGAGGTAAGCGCAGTTTAACAGAACAGCAAAGGGAACAGAAAAACAACAACAATAACACTGAGAGAGGAAATTACAAACACTATTACCGTACCACCATTCAGTTCATCCACTTTAATGGGTGACACCTGGGAGCGTTTAACGGCAGACCTGGGACGCCCCAGCCCACTCCCAAACTGCGACTTTCTGCCCCTTCTCCCAGCAACTCCTGGCTACAGTCTGGGCACAGCTTACATGGGATGGAATATCTGTGTCCCTGCGAGAGCCTGGGGAAAATTAACCCTGTCCCCACCAGAACCAGGACAGTATCTTAGAGATCAGGATAGAATGTTTCTGTCTTCATTTGATTTGAGTGTGATATTCCCAAGGGACTTTTTGATGCCTTTTTTCATTGCCAGGACAGAGGAAATGCCCATAATTCTTCATGACAATGGAAGCCCTCTATGATAAGGAAAGTTTGTCCCTTTTTTGGCTTGAATTTCTTAAGTGGCAGGATTTTGAATCCATGAGATTCGTGAGGGTCTGTTTCCTGTGTCATTGTAATTCCTGTGTCATAAGGTTGCAAGTTGATACTGTGGGTCCTGTGAAAACAGGCCAGTAAAGAATTGTCAAGGACAGAACTTTGCAGACTACATCTTTCTCTTTCATTAGAAAGGAAGCTTCACTGGAGACATGAACAACTAGATTTCTCTGGTGACATTACATATTCATTTATATAAAATAAGGAAAGAATTGCAGTGTTTCAATTCCCCAAACTTAGTTTCTGTTGGAAGGATTGTCCAGATGAATCCTGAGCAACATATATTATAAATAATACAAATTATATATATATACACATATATATATATTTAATCCAAAATTGACAGCTCATTTTTTTTCATTAAAATTTATGTATTAAGTTTTTTATGCTCTTAAATACTCAGTATTAAAGCATTTGGAGAATAAAAACTTCATGTAGTAATCATTTTAACACCTAACATTTATTCTTATCTTTTCTAATGATTTTCTAGCAATGTGAGAAAGTGTGTGAGTATGAAGGAACTGGAGGAGGAGGATTAGTACCACATTTAAGGTAAGAGTAAGGATGAAGGGGAAGGCTAACAAGGGCGATATTGTGTTGGGAGACTGCTATAGACCACCCAACCAGGATGAGCAGGTTGATGAAGTATTCTATAAGCGGCTGGCTGAAGTCTCGCAATCGCCAGCCCTTGTTCTGCTTGGGGACTTCAACCTACCGGATATCTGCTGGAAATAGAACACAGCAGAGAGCAGGCAGTCTAGGAGGTTCCTTGAGTGGAGGGAAGATAACTTCGTGACACAACTGGTAGGAGAGCTTACCAGGGGAGGTGCCTTGCTAGACCTGCTTTTCACAAACAAAGAAGGACTAGTGGGAGATGTGGAGGTCAGAGGCTGTCTTGGGCTTAGCGATCATGAAATGGTCAAGTTTTCAATTCTTAGTGAGGTAAGGAAGGGGGTTGACAAAACCTCCACCTTGGACTTCGGGAGGGCAGACTTTAGCCTGTTCAGAACCCTGGTTGGGAGGGTCCCTTGGGAGATAATCCTGTGGGGCAAAGGGGTCCAGGAAGGCTGGACGCTCTTCAAGAAGGAAATCCTAAAGGCCCAGGAGCAGGCTGTCCCCATGAGGCGCAAAATTAAAGGTCAGGGAAAACGGCCGGCCTGGTTGAACAAAGAACTTTTGATGGGACTTAGGGAAAAAAGGAAGGTTTATCACCTTTGGAAGAAGGGACAAGCAACTCAGGAAGAGTACAGAGATCTTGTTAGGTTATACAGAGAAAAAATTAGGAAGGCAAAAGCCCAGCTGGAACTCAACCTGGCCATTAATATAAGGGACAACAAAAAAGTTTTTATAAATACGTCAACAAAAAGAGAGTCAGGGAGAATCTCCATCCCTTACTGGATGCAGGGGGAAACATTGTGACCAAGGATGAGGAGAAGGCTGAGATACTTAATGCCTTCTTTGCCTCTGTCTTCAATAGTTGGACCACCTACCCCCAGGGTGTACAGCTTCCTGGGCTGGAAGATAACGATGGAGAGCAGAACAACCCCCCATAGTCCAGGAGGAAGTAGTTAATGATTTGCTTATGCACCTGGACACGCATAAGTCCATGGGGCCGGATGGGATTCACCCAAGGGTACTCAGGGAGCTGGTGGGAGAGCTCACCAAGCCTCTCTCCATTATCTACCAACAGTCCTGGTCAGCAGGAGAGGTACCAGATGACTGGAGGGTGGCCAGTGTGACACCCTTCTACAAGAAGGGCTGGAAGGATGATCTGGGAAACTCTAGGGCTGTCAGCCTGACCTCGGTACCGGGAAAGATGATGGAGAAGATCATCTTGAGTGAGGTCTCACGGCAAATGCAGGGCAGCCGAGGGATCAGGGCCAGCCAGCATGGCTTTATGAAAGGGAGGTCCTGCTTAACCAACTTAATCTCTTTCTATGACCATGCGACCCGCCTTCTCGATGAGGGGAAGGCTGTGGACATTCTCTACCTGGACTTTGGTAAGTCCTTTGATACCGTCCCCCACAGCATTCTCCTGGAGAAGCTGGCGAATCACGGCATAGACAAGTGTACTCTTCACTGGGTAAAAAACTGGCTGGATGGCCGTGCCCAGAGAGTTGTAATTAATGGGGTGAAATCCAGTTGGCGGCTGGTCACCAGTGGTGTCCCTCAGGGCTCAGTTTTGGGGCCAGTCTTGTTTAATATCTTTACTGATGATCTGGATAAGGGGATTGAGTGCACCTGCAATAAGTTTGCAGATGACACCAAGCTAGGTGGGAGTGTTGATCTGCTTGAGGGTTGGTAGGCTCTACAGAGGGACCTAGACAGGTTGGATCAATGGGCCAAGGCCAATGGCATGAGGTTTAATAAGGCCAAGTGTTGGGTCCTGCATTTCAATCACAACAACCCCAGGCAACGCTACAGGCTTGGGGAAGAGTGGCTGGAAAGCTGCCCAGCAGAAAAGGACCTGGGGGTGTTGGTGGACAGCCGGCTTAACGTGAACCAGCAGTGTGCCCAGGTGGCCAAGAAGGCCAACGGCATCCTGGCCTGTATCAGGAATAGAGTGGCCAACAGGAGTAGGGAAGTGATGGTGCCTCTGTACTCGGCACTGGTGAGGCCTCATCTTGAGTACTGTGTTCAGTTCTGGGCCCCTCACTACAGGAGGGACATTGTGCTGCTGGAGCGTGTCCAGAGGAGAGCCACCAAGCTGGTGAGGGGTCTAGAGAACAAGTCATATGAGGAGAGGCTGAGGGAACTGGGCATGTTTGGTTTGGAGAAGAGGAGGCTGAGGGGGGACCTCATTGCCCTCTACAGCTACCGGAAAGGAGGTTGTAGAGAGGTGGGTGTTGGCATCTTCTCCCAAGGGAACAATGACAGGACCAGAGGAAATGGTCTAAAGTTGTGGCAGGGGAGGTTTAGATTAGATATTAGGAAGAATTACTTTACTGAGAGAGTGGTCAGGCACTTGAACGGCTTGCCCAGGGAGGTGGTGGAGTCGCCATCCCTGGAGGTATTTAAGAGACGTGTAGACATGGCACTTCAGGGCATGCTCTAGCGGCTGAGATTGTTGGTTTGTGTCTGTTTCTGGGTGGGTGTGAGGTGTGGTTGTGGGCATTTGTTTTGGTTTGGGTTTGGTGTTTGGTATTCTGGGATTTTTTGGTGGTTTTTTGTTTCTTGTTGTTGTTTTGTTTGTTTTTTTTTTTTTTTTAATGTGTTTTTGTTTGTTTGTTTGTTTGTTTGTTTTGGTTGGACTCGATGATCTCAAAGGTCCCATCCAATCAAAAATATTCTGTGATTCTGTGATTCTGTGATTTTCCTAGTTTCATTCTGGAAACATAGAATAACTTCAAAAGAGCATCCTGAAATGGGGAAATGTGGGAAATATTCTGGTCTTCTTACTGGCTGCGTCTTAAAAAAAGCCCAAAGAAACCTGAGGAAAGCAGAATAATTTCACAAAGGAAACATTCTTTCTGTTTTCTATGCAGAAGTTATGGACTCTTTTACTAATCAAAGAACATAGAAAATTCAGTTTGAATGTTATTATGCCAAAGCGGGAGAGCAAATTCAATCTTTCAGCTGTAAAAAAGAGATTTTACTCCTATTTTAAATGCAAATCCCCAGACATCTTTGCATAGTGTCTCTACTCACCCCTTATGAATGGACTGCTGAAATCTTGAAATCTTTATCAAAACTAAATGCCTTTCACCAATGTGTGTTCTAGTTCAATGACAGGTTTTAGGATTAGGTATAGGAACAGTACAAGCCTATGCTGTGACTCCTGCAGGTCAGATTGCTTATCTACAAGGTCTTTTGTGGTTGTAAACCCAATGAATCTAATAATCATATATAAAGGTGGAAAAGCACATGGGTGAGAAGGGAGGCAAAGCAGAAGAGGCATAATCCAACAGTTTTCTAAATTCCCAAAGGAAATGTAAAATAATAAAAATGGCTTGGAAGCTAAAAAAGCAAAAAAATATTCTGATTTTCTTATGTATATGCATACAGTCATATTGCACCTTGGAGATGATCTTAATTTGGAAGATCAGAGCTATGTAGATTATTTTTGCAAGAAGTCACTGCATTAATGCAGTTTTTATCTTACCTGCTACAACAATTGATGATCTGATTTAACCCTACCAAAAACTTGTTTCACTATGCAAATTCATTGAAGAGGCAGTGTAACCACATGCCAACAACAACTGCTGCCATCCTGGACACTCCACAATTGGGAGACGATTAATGAACCATTGCAAGGTAGAGATATAGAATTCAACTCGCAAGATATAAATCCACAGCCTTATGTTTGTTAAAGTGAGATGTCTCATCTCATATAGGTTATATAGGGACAAATAATAATGAACAAACAATTTATCTATCTCAGAAGTCACCACTCACCAGATGACCTACAGTAATGGAACCTGTACATGTTTCTAGCCTGTTGCAAATTAAAAGTAAAATGGTTTGCTTGAACCATTACAGTCACTCATTATAGGGAGTCTAGAATGCAGGGAGTCCATGCTGTGTCACTAGGATTTCTTTACGTCATTCATAATTTTGCCTGTAGAAGAGATTCTTTGGAAAAGCTATAGTCTGTTTAGCATTGATGGTCTTATATAGAAAGGTGTCTTAGGAAGATATAAGGAACCAGAGTGAAGCATATTGGTTATAATAGTTTGACCATCTTGTTAAAGCCATGTTAATGATCATCTGCCAATGCTGTCAGTGTCTCTGCCACTACATTTCATCAATTATTGGATTTTACGGAATTTTATTTCATTTTAAAACTATATTCTATGGACAAATACAGCTTTTGTGGAACAGAGAAGCAAAACTCCAGTGAAACAGCTCACGTTCATCCCTGAACAGATAATCACTTCAAATAATGGAAAAAAGTGGGGCTTCATACACCTCCCTGTCTGGGGGCAAAATTTTAGGCATTACTCTGTAGGCATCCAGTGTAAGAGGCAGGAAACACTTTTTTCCAGGTTTAATGATTTTTATTTTGTTTGTTTGTATGTTTGTTTGTAAGTGTTTGGGGAAAGAGTAATATTACAATTCTTCTTTCTTTTTCTCTCATTTACTATTATATGTGGGTGAGTAGGGGATAGTGAACAATAAATTACACTACTTAGAGATGTAGGCTAAGGCTTTTCTTGTCAGTTGTGTCAATAAAGTACACACATAACATCAGTTTCCCATTATACACATCATTCAGACTCATATATTACTCAGTATAATGGGAAAAGGGGCCACTGAAATCTAAAATGAAAAGAGAAATTGAAGTACAACCAGCGAGCAGCAGCTGAGCCAAAAAACAGCTGTGGCAGTGGAACATTTAGTCACTGCTGCTGCTGGAAAAAGAACTATCGGCATTGAGGGCATACAGTGCCACATGCCGGGAAGCTTTGCAGCAGATGGGTTTCTGTGGGACTGGAAGGTACTCATTTCTTAATCTTTTTTCCTTTTTCCCTTTTTTTTTTTTTTTTTTTCGTAATGCATTTGCATTTCATTTAAAATAATTGAATACAAGCACAAAACACAACCCAGGTCATGCTATTAGCCAAGTCTTCCCAGCTGCCTTTATTGCTTGTTTATACTAAAGGGCAGATGCCAAAATTTGTTCTTAGGCTAAATTCTTATCAGTTGTGCCACTGGGCTACTTTGCAATAGTGCTGTAAAGCTTCATATCTGGATCACCTTATGTTCAGAGTTAACGTTAGATTTTGGAGTGATATTGTTCACTCATATGACTAATATGACCAATCTTCCTTTTTCAAACAAATTCTGCTCTGTATATTGCAGTGGTCACACCAGTAACTCTCCATGTAGCTTGTTTGTAATAATACGCTCAGAAATGTGTGATGAATGGCCACAGGTCATCGATAACATGTAGAAAGTCTCTATTATATACTATCCACAAAGCATTATGCATTTTTCATGAAAGTACGTACAAGTAGTCTTTTAACATCTTTTATCAATTATTTCATAACAGAGAGTGTTATGCACAGTCTAAGGTTAAGACTGATAAATTCTCCCTTGTTTTAACTAAAGCTGTCTAACACTCACCAGTGGCTCCTTGATTTTAATTATTACTGTTGTTTGCATTGCGTTGTTATTGTTATGGTAGAACCATAAAACCATCAAATGCTTTTGGTTGGAAGGGACCTTTAAGGATTAAGTAGTCCAAACCCCCTGACTTGGCCAGGGACATGTTTCACTGGACCAAGTTGCTCAAAACCCCATCCTGCCTGACCTTGAACAATTGCAATGATGGGCCATCCACAACTTCTCTGGGAAACCTGTTCCAATGTCTCACCACCTATTGTTTCATAGCAGGGCAAAAATGCATGCAAATCAAACATCAGTTACTCTGTTTGGATAAGAAGTTACTTCCTTTCCTTGCTTAGGAAATGTCATAGCTTGTTCGGAAGGATGCATACAATAGAAAGCCCCAAAAATGAAAAAGGTAATGTGTTGTCATCCCTACTTCACAGAAATGGGAAGACTAAAGAACAAAGCAGTAGAACCTGAACCTCAGGCCACTATTTTTATACCTGAGTTCTCTTTCTATAAAATTTATGGAGTGAACAGAAGATGGAAGAGCAGCCTCAGTTCTGACTTTAAAGCTGTGAAAAGCAAAACAACATTGAGGCTCATTATTAATTATAGCACACTAGAAAGGGAGGGAGAGGGGTGGTGGAATTAAAGTCTATTTTCTGAACTAATACTTATAAAAACTGGATGGCATCGTCTGTGATTTCATAAATGTTCTGGAAGAAAGTGTAGTGATTGCATAATAGCCCCATCAAAAGGGTGGCTGATTAGTTTAGTCAATTTGGCATACATTTCAGCTATTATTTTCATTTGTGAAGCAGAGGCTGAATGACACAGTTGCTTTTATCCTGCGCACTTTGCAAATGAGCACCCTAAAGCCTGAAGTGGTTCTTCCTTACTTCTCCAAAACTTGGGACATAAATGTGACAATGGTGTTGGAAGATCATGGAGTCCAAAAAATATTCAGTACTTCAGGTTTGAAGGAAATTATGGATGTCTTATTTTGCAACCATCCACCCAAAACAAGGTCAAAACCCTGCATAACTTGTGTTATCTCCCAGAAGTGTTCCAAGTTATTTCTTCCATTACTAAATCACTGCTATATCTATAAGGCGGTCATTAATACCTTCTTAATTAATGTAGTTATTCTCTGTGTTATTTGTCAAACAGTTGGGCATTTCCATCGTCTCTAGTCCTCTCAACTCCATGGTCTTTTGATTAGAGGTGAGTGCTTGCTGAAATATTTGCCCATACCCAAAAGAACGTTATTGACTTCACAGTTGTGAAACTCAGAGATGATTCTGTGCTGGAGAGTATTTAGACTGGTTCAAACTATTAATTTTGTATTAAATAATTATTTCATACAGATTTTGCATGACCACAAAATCTGAATTTCAGAAGTTTTGTTTCACTTCTGATAAACTCTTCAGTTATATCCACCATCAGTATTTTATCCAAATCTGATCTTACCAATTCATTGCTTTTTTTGGAGGCCTTCTGTTGATTCTGAACAATATCTCAGCGTCGTACCCTTCCTTACTCATTACATTTAAAGGAGGATTTAGTAGTTCAAATGTACTGCTATGTTAGTATGACTCTATGGAAACCACACAGATGTTCTGGACAGCCCAAACTGGGAAAAAAGGAACTTAATTCTGTTTTCATACATCTAAGTAGGCCTGTCCTGGATGAAACTAGATGAGACACAGGAACTGAAGCTACCCTATCTGTGTCTAAATTGGGGGACCTTGGAACATATTGAATTTTTGAGTCCAAAGCATCAATCCAGTCACGGTCTAAAACTTCATCAACAGAAACTAGGCCATTATTGTGTGTATGTTTGCAAAGGGAAAAAAAAACAAAAAACACACACACAAAATAACCCAACACACAACAAAACCCTGTATGAACAAACCTAGCATCACTGATGATATGTTACAACCAAATCTCATGCAGACATACCGTGGAGTGCAGGGTCTTGGGGTGTATTTTGATGCATGCCCCAGGCCAGTTGAGACATACCCACTGACCTGGGCTGTTAATGCTTTGAAAAGGTTATCATAAATTATTTTTATTAGCTCTCTTACACGTATCTTCTCTCCCAATCCTTACTATCATTCTGAAAGACTCTTCACTCTAGGGACATTTTGTGTGTTTTTCAGGACAGTGAAAGGATCTATGAAGGATCAAAACCCCTTTATCCATCATTATTCATAATTATATATATGCTTATAGATACACTGAGGTAAATAGGATGTAGAGTCAAAGGTGTGCATGACATGGCTTTATGAATCCCCCATACTTCTTGCAGGGAATCTTGTGTTTTCTATACATTCTATACATCTATAGTACCAGATGGCAAGCAGGAGCAGAACAACTCTGCCATCAAAACTTGTTGGAGAAGGAAGTCAATGTGAATTCTTCCAGCAATTTTTTTTTCATTCGTTTTTATCTTGTTACGTCTCCAGAACCTCCTTTGTGTTACTCTCTATTTTATCCTATTTCTCTTGTTTGTAGTCTATTATTCACTTTCTTGTTTTTTGTCTTGTCTTTCTTCTTCTTTCTTTCCTTCCAAACCACTCCCTCTTTGTCAGTTTTCATCCATCCCCATCTCTGTAAAACAGAGCTTTCAAAGTTTATGTAGTTAGTGCATGTTGCTTGCTCTGAGAGAATGAGGGACACAGAAAGTAGTGACTAATATCAGAATCATGAGTGAAGATATGTTTTATTCATAAACCCTGCATCTCCAGTGAAATTAAAAGCAAAGCAAAGGGTCAAAGCTCTGAACCCTCTTTCCTGGAGCCTGTAAACCAATAAAGGCTTTATATTAGCTATCGATATCTATCTCTGACTTGGCTTAATAACATCTTATTCCCTGTTTTCAGCAGCCATCAATAATATTTCTGCCTGCCCGCTCAGGTCCCCATCTCTGCGTGCAATTGCATTATAAGGGTCTATAAGCCCAATTTGCTTCACATTCTTATTTTTGGAAAAGGCTGGCTGGCTTTTGTAATGAGAGCAGCTGCCAAGAAGGCTTGACAGAATTTGTGGCCCATCTGGCTTATAATCTTCATTCAATATCGCAGGAGCCTAAACTCCCAGACCAACTGATAAGTCAGAGCGTATAGGCAAGCGGTTGCAGTAATCTTCCTTGTGATTTCTCATTAAGGACAGGGACATCTCAGTGAATATCTCATATCCTGGATATTATATAATTTTTTTTTCTCTTTTTTTTTTTTTTTTTTTTTTTTTTTCAGCTAACAAGACCACTGTTGTTCCACTTTTTAAAATTATAATAAAAAACCAGCAGTTTAGAAAGTAATTGGGTTGCCTTGTATCATGTTTAAGAAATTAGGAAACAGGGTTTGATTCTACCTTTAAAATCAGCAGCAGTTTAGTACTGTTCACATTTAAAGTATGTGTGCTGCTGTTGTCCTCTCAGAATCACGGATAGCAAGGCAATAAATGATCCTGAAAAAACATCTATCAAATTTCCCTGCCACAAAGTGGGATCAGTTACATCTTCAGGATCCTCAGGTCTCAGTCACTTTTTTAGCATCCCCCGACCATTTCTTTAGTGCTTTAAATCCTCAATCTTCAAAGGTTTTTCTTGTCTCAAGTCTGCCACGACTTGCAGTTTCCACTCTGAACTCAGAACCGAGTTGATTATCCTGCATGCAGCACTGTCCCATGCATCCCTCACTTCTTGAACACAAATATCTCCGGTTATTTTACTCTTTTCTCATAGGCCGCGTTTTCTAGAGCTCTGCTCATCTCCACTGCTGCTTTCATGCTCAGTTCACTTGGTTGACTGTTAAATGACATACAGAGATGCTTGTACCCCAGATGCACCTGTCTTGTTAGGGAGGTTGCTCGGCTTCCAAGTTGAAGGCCTATTGTGCTTTAACACTTCATCCAGCTTCAGCTGTCTGAAAGTTAGGCCTTCACTTTAAACTTATCACTTTGGCTCTTTCTAGGACCCTAAACATCCTTCAAATGGCAGTGATGGGTAGCTCCAGAGTGCTAATCATCTCACCTGGTTTAGAGATTTATCTTTAGAAAGTTTGAGATGCCTTTTGAGGTAACAGACTTTCTCTGTGGACTTCAGTGGGGACAAGCTATGACCAGAGGCCCAACTTTTACAGGACTATCAAGGTCAATTCCTCTATTAGTAGAGGAAATGAATAATGAATATTTTTTTTTTTTTTTTTTACAGCTCTGTATGTCACATCTAATTTTTTGATTTCTTATAAGGTGAGAACTCCACATTTTTTGTTCCTCTCTGCTAAAGCATTCATTACCCTTGTGATAAAAATTGAGCTCATACAGTGGTTATTGTTAGTATGTTGGGTTTATTTTATGTACACTATTTTCACAACGGCCTCCGAGATCTCCTAGCTTTCTGCTCCACCTGATCAGAAATAGCCCAAGAAAATTTAAGGGAAGGGATATTAGGTCAACCGGAGAAACACAGGCACAAACATATGTTCATACAGTATTTTTCACACATTCTTATGACATCTTTTTAATGATGAAAATCTTAAATAAATAATAAAATAAAACAAACAGAAAAAAAAAAGAAGGATACTAGCTTACCTGAAAGGACAATTTCATGAATGTAAGGATAAAGAACATTTGAGAGGTATATGACCTGACACTGCAAAAAATGGATAGTTTATAAAATTTAGTAATCTATTTGTCCATTTTTTTATTTTTTATTTTTTTGGTCAGACCTAATTGCAAACATGTTAAACACTGCCAAAAAAACCCCAAATGAACATTTTGCTTTAAAACTCTTTTAACTGTGTGGTCATCTGTTTTATAGCATGAAGTTCTATGGGAATGAGGGAAGTAAAAGGTTGTTATGAAACTCTGCACAACATGCCAAATAATTCACTTCACAGGGGGGTGTCTACTGATTTTCTGGGGGCTCATTGCAATTTGGATAAGGATGCTGTTTAAGTTCTGTCACTACTTATTGTACTGCTACCATGTCATGAGAATTGCAGGATAAGAAATCAGTCAAGGCTAAATAAATTTTACTTTATTTTTTGGTTGAACTGTTCTCTACCCAAGTAGTTCCCCACGTTCTCAGTTATGGTGGATGGATATGGGAAAGATTCTTATACTAGTTTTCACATGGGTGACAAGTTATTTTGAAGTAGCACATTTTGGGAAAAGTAGAGCTAAAGTTAGAAATAGGTAGCTAAAGATAAACCACAACCTGGAAACTACGTATTACCTGCTTGCAGCAGAGAACTTCAGCTCATTACATTGCTAACTCACAAACTCATTAGCTCACTGCTCATTAAGTACTTAGCTTCATTTAGTTCACTGCTCATCTTTCTGTTCAACTCTCAGCTATTATTTCCTCTGTGCACCATATCTGACTCAAAGTTGGTATAAAGCAGTTCATTTCTGTGAAAATTATTGAGGTTTAACTACAAAACTTGCTCCCACCCCCAATTTTTTTTTTTTTTTATCTGTGTTGTATAGAATTTATGTAATGAGAACAATAAAATAAAAGCAAGCAAAAAAAGCAGTCATCAACCTTTAGTGTACAGGGGAAAAAAATATGGCAGAACAGATTTGTTTCCAAATTTAATCTTTGTGTTTTTCTTCATCAAACTTGAAACCATATTTTCCTGAAATCTTTAAAACTGTAAATGGGCTAGTGTGTGAAGAACTGATGTTTGTTCAGTTCAGGGATACATGTTTCTCATTTGTAAAGAAATTCAGCTCTTACTTATAACATTAAAAATATGAGTATAGTCAATGCAGTCGAAAGGATTAGTCATGCATCAAAAGTGAAGCAAAGTATCCTGCAGAAAATGTAAATTGAAAGCAAAATCACAAGCTGTCCAAAAAAAAAGCTAAATTAATTTGTTGAACTAGGATCACAAGCACCAAAAATGTCATAAACTGGTGGCAAAATTGACATGTGCTTGTGGATCTTCACCAAAGTCAGATAGACTGAAATGTATTATAATTTATGAGTTTCCAAGTAGCAGATGAGCTCAGTGTCTCACCATGCCAGATTTGATAAAGAGTTTACTGCTCTGAAGGCCTGAAATTATAAAAAGTTGGGTAGGCAAATCATAGGAAGGACAATTTCCCTATCTCAGCAAACTCCTATTTGGAGTCTGCATTTCAGTGTTCTGAGATGGAAACTTACATGAAGAATTTCAGACAGAGAAACCACCCACCAACCCCAAAGTCTTATTCTCATGCTTTTGTTACAAAACCAACCTTTTCTGACCAGCCTTTTCAGACCAGCATTTTCCAAAAATAAATACATTGGGTCCCATTCCCTTTTGACTTAGTGGTGTAGAAAGTTAAGGAAAAAAACCCTACTTGCATGGAGTTATGTACTTGATAATTAGTTTTAGGTACAACTGTTTGCCAGAGTGATTATAACACCTTCTTCAAGATAAAAGTACCTTACTGGTACTGATGTAACTCAAACCAGCATTAAGTTCAGAACATGTTTTTTTTTCATGCCTGAGCCTCAAGGAAGGACGTTGTTACAACTTACAGAAGAATCACGTTTCCATGTTTTGGGGTGATGTGACTTCAGATATTGCAGTGTTCTGGTTATATTTCCTAGAGCTGCTCCTGCTGTTTATACTTGTCAACCAAACGGAAAGGTAAAAAATGGTGGCAAGGGTGAGAAAGAAATAAAAATAACACCAAATTCAGAGTGAATAAAATTATTTCCAAATCCTCCCTGCAGAGTCAGTAGTAGTCTATACCCCTAACAATGTAAGAAGCAGAAAGAAATTGGGGGAGGGGGCAGGTATGGGAAGAGGTGGGAGAATGATGTGAGATAGGAAAAAAGAAGGCTATATAAAAATTCAACTTCATTAATGGGAGATACTGCAAGAGGAGAGTTCAGGGATTCATTATCTCAAAGATAGCAGTCCAATCTGACAGGAGTGGGTGAAAACTTCCTGACCCCATGGACTAGTGGATTTCATAGCTCCCTGGATTTGTCTTTTTAAAAGTTAGGAGGTAGGGGAGAAGAAAAAGAAAAAGAATAGCCTGTTCTCTGAAGCCTTGGGGCTTTTTCTGCTACTGCGGAATGGAGGTAGAGGGAAAAAGAAGCATAAACAAACTAGAGCTCTTGCCCGCAAATAACCAATAGAGACTAAAAATACTATTACAACTGTACAATAGTTTAAGGTCAATGTATTCCTTTTCTAAACCTGTGAAAACCTGACCCACATAAGGTATTAAAATTCATAACACATGAAAATTAGGAACTCCTGGAAGCAGTTTCTCCTTCTGTAAGTACAAATTTTCACTGCCTACATCTAGCATTTAAAGGAAACCATCCAGATAATTAAAATGCCTATAAATGAAATGTCAAAGTTAAATGTTTTTCTTCTTTTCTTTGCTTTTTCTTTTTTTCTAAAAAAAAAACCAAAAACCTAATGCTTAGGGAAAGTGAAACCTTTATTCTAAAATAATATGCCTTAAATACCAGTATCTTTGTAAAAGAACAGAATAATTAAGGTTTGCCAAGTAAAAAAGGTCTATAGGTCTAACCATTTCACCATTCAATATGTAACCTTTATGAAGGAAGGGAGGTTTATAATAAGTATATATATTGTTTTAAATACTGCCATCATTTCATTATTTTAAACACAAGTCAGAGTGCATGTAGCTGTCAGTCCAGTGTTCTAGGAAGAAATTAATCATATACACAGAAAAAATTAATAAAAAAGTCAGTATTTGGCAGCCTTCAGATTCCTTTTCATGACTCTCCTTTTTCTCTGATAGATGGAGCTGATGAAACAAGGAAATAAATCATGCACAATTAAAATGAGTAAAGGCTGAAAAGACTGTATCAGTTAAAGAAAATGGGAGGTGGAGGGAAGCTGTACCATTAAAAGAATTCAAACATGGGTTGGATTCCCTCATTTGTCATTCATTGACACCAATACCTGAAATTTAATTGAAACCTCACATGTGGTTGGCATCTGTCAGGATGAAGTAGTTCTTTAGCAGGAAGAGGGGCAAACTTTGTTGTGAGCTGAATTTCAAGAGTTACAGGAAGCAGCAGGAGCCCTTCTTATCAGTTGCCATCATGGGAATGATCCTGAAGGCTTAGAGGGGGTTGTTTTCCCTTTTCATCATGAATGGGACTCAAACAACATACAGCATATTGTGTCTCCTCACTTTGTCAGTTAAATTGGTATATTACTTGTTATATCGTGGGAGCTGTAATCCATTCACAGAGCCACAGCTCTGATGAGGAACGGCAATGTAAGTTACCGGCTGAAATATCTGAGGTGTTGTGTTATCATTTGAACAAAAGTATTTAATCTGTATATTTTAACCACAGAGCAATTCTTCTTGCATTATTTTTCTGCTTATTTACTCAATAATTTAATTACTATCCATAAAGAATGTTGCACAAAAGAAAAAGGGTCTTTTTTCAAAGGAGAATCCTTCTTGTTGCTGGAAAGAACAGGGACACTGTTAGATTTGTCAATGTTCTGGTCTTCCACAAAGAAAAAAAAAAAATATACAATAACATTCTGTAAGTTTTCCTAAAGAACTAAGCAATCAGGTTAATAGAGTTTAACATATTAATTTCTTCTGTGGGTAAAGAATGGCACTGATTGACCAGTTGATTTCTTTTACATGGACTGTCTTTCCTTTCAGTTTGAAAATACTGAAACCATACCTTCCTAATTTATTGTCACTTCTTCCCCGCTGCTTGGTGTTGTAATACCATGTGGGAAGTAGGTAGGAACTTAATGCTAATTCAGTTGGGATATCTTGCACTAATGCCTTTAGGTAGCAAGAGTCTAGTAAGGATATGATTCAGCAGAGTACTATTCTCTAACATTTTCTCATCTACTGAGTGATGAATGAGTTTTACTACCATTTTCCCTCTCTTATTTCAGAAAGGAGGAAGGATAAATGTGACCATTACAGTTTTCACAGTGTCAAAAGAAAACTCTATTGCCTGACTACAGCATAAAGTGAAAGAGTAATTTATCTGCTACTATGCTACGGGTGATACCAAAACAAGTGTTAAGTTACACCCAGGAATATGGAGGGAGGTATTATGAAGGTTGTCTGATGAGATATGAAAATTCAGTTCTCACCAGAATCTTAAGGGAATTAAGTTTCAAAGCCAAACACATTCAACAGCTTTAATAATCACCCCATCAACCACAAAAGGAAAAATGACCCAGATGTTGAGAAACTAAGCTGAAACTCAAAAAAATCCAGTTTCCTTGTTTAAGTGATATCACTAACTTCTTCAACATTTTCCAAGTTATTTAATCTCTTAATTCTTCAGTATTTCAACTGCAAAATGGGGATAATCCTACTCATGTCTCAAAATAATGCTGGGAGTACAAGTATTCTGTTTTTCTTTTTTTTTTTTTTTTTTTTTTTTTTTATATAGGTTCAGATTCTCTGGTACTGGAACCCAGACAAAAGGATAAGATAAGCAAGACAAGTGAGTATAAAGAGAAAAAAAAAAAAAAGATTTTCATCGGATTTATAGTATGTTTTCATAATCTCAACTGAATCCATGAAACAGATGGGTCTTTTCCAGGTTCACATGTGACAAACAGGAGCTAGCTTTCATTCCACTCTTACTTTTTTCATTATGGTTAGATGCCTTGACTGGGGGAACATTTTAATCCCCATAATTTTTCTCATAAGGAAATTTGGTACAAAGGAGAAAGGACTTTCCAGCGGTGACGAGCAATACAAAGAGCATACAACATTTTGTTTGCACTCTGAAACTTATAGAGGAAGCAGCACTGAAAGGCTACACTGGCAATAACATGAAATATAAAAAACATTGCAGTTTTGGGTGGAAAAGTGATTGGAATTTTACATTTCTGATCAGCGTCTCAATATTTCTTTCCATTCTTTTGCCAGAGAAAGGCAATAAGAACCAGAAAAATGAAGCCTTTATGAATAAAAAGTAGGAGGGAGTGGCCAGTCTAACATCAACAGAGGAATTATGCGTTAACTGATGTATCATGTCATATGTAGAACTTGATCTTCACAGACTTGGCAGAGTCCTGCATATTGAATCATATATGTTAGCATGCATCAAAAGTCACTGCTTCTGTATGTAAAGCTCCACATCTGTAGGCTGGAGGATGCTTATCAGCATGTGACAATACAGTGCTTGTGAATCACAACTGATTCTGTTGGGTTTGTGGTATCCTACAGCTGGATTTTGCACACAGGATATGTTTCACAAAGTCTGAGCATTGTAATTCATTTGAATTCAGATGCCTATGGATATATTCACACAGAGTAAGAAGTTGCTACAGGACTTTAAATTAAAGGTGATGATAAATAGTGGTGTATTGAGTTGTGGGAAAGACTCTAATGACGTGCCTTAAGGACTAGTGCTTTGTCCAGCTTTATCTTCACTAATGATCTGTAAATGAGAGTCAATAGCACAGTTATTAAATTAATGGATGCAACTAAATTGGGAGGTGTTGCAAAGCCGAGTGAGAAGAGAAGAGTAATGTAAGAGGATATATGAGGCATGGTGATAAAAGAACAATCCACAACCCAAAGCTGTAGCGTAGGCTGAAAAGCAGCTGGAGAATTGCTATATACTGGAGAGGAAAGGGAAAAAGACTTGGACTAGTGCTGCAAAAGGAAAAAAAATAATAATAGAATTAACATTGTTTAGCAGAATAGATGCCAGTTAGCAATGTGATATAATATGTAAGAGCAGAGAGAAAAAGAATAGATACACTTCTGTTTGCATACACAGAGATGTTATTTCAGGAGCAAGGATGTAGCAAATTACCTTTCTGTTGCATGTAAAGATAAAAGGTTTTGAGCTGTGCAAATAAGAGACAAATTTCTGCCCAGGTAAAAAGGTGTTAGTAAGCCTCACTTTAGTTCCTCTTTACCTGGTGAAAGACCAAGGATTAGATTCTTCAGAGTATTCAGGTATTTAGACAGATATGTGCCCAGTGAGCTTTTCAAAACCATCTATGCATTGATTTTGATGGGAATTAGGCATATGTGAACAGTTGGAATACTCATTTGATGTCTATTTGCCTCTTTATGCATGTTAAGAGCTATATAAGTGTTTAAGCTACTTCTGAAAATGGATCTTAGCTATTTAAATGAATTAGATCTTATGATGCTTAGGCTGAAATAGCTTTAAAAATCTAGACATTAAAACCTGATTCCTGATATTTCACTTAGAGCTAAATGTAGGAGTCATCTCCCCTAACACTGGTTGCCTAAAATTTTAGCCTCCTGTCTAAGCTAGATGTCAAGACTTTCTGTAGTCAATGAAGGAAGTTAGATACCTCCAGGGGGTGATTTATCCTAAAAAGGTGCCTAAGAGAGGTGAACCATTTCCACCTCTCTCCATTAACTACAGTGACAAGCTAGAAAATGATCCTTGCTCAGAATTCAGCTTTTAGACACCGTAAATTAGGGGAAATAATCCCCACTGCTATGATCCTCAAAGGTAAACTCCCAAAACATTGATTTCTGGTTAATGTCACCTATAAAAATATAATAAAGGTTTGATTTCAGCAGAGAAAGGTAGGACATCTGTTAGAAATACCCAGAATTATGAAGGAGAATTTTCTGTCATCGATATTGGTGTAATATTCAGCTGAAATATACTAAGCGAAAAATTGGATAGCAAGTTTTATGTGTTCCAGGTAATATAAAATAATGCTCATTTTATATATTTATCCTTAACCTTTATTAAATTAATTTTTAAGTGATCAACCCCATTTGTGGTCATTTTGACAAGTACTACCTCCTATTCTAAGCTAAATTTACGCTGAACTGAAAGTGCACTATTTATATTCATTGTCTTCATAATGTATATCAGAATAATTAAAAGTATTTGTTAGGTCTGTCTCTCTTTACCATATGAAGTAAATAATACTCCTGTTGTCCAAGACTTGGTTACTCAGCTTTCAGCAGGTAATCCAGGCGAAACAGGATCTTGTTCCCAGATGAAAATAAGTTCCCCAGGCAGAGTTTGGAAAGGGGAGAGAAGCACATGTGACTGAAAGACAGTGCTGCCAGCGTGGTGCTGTGTGCTAGCAGACTGCCAAAAATAATAGCAACAGCTTTTCCTTTTTTATTTTCTTTTTCGAGGAGCTGGATACAGAGGACCTTTTATGTTTAGACAAGAAAAAAAATCTATACTAAATTCTTTTTAAACTTTGCTGCTTTGTTGTGTTTCTTTAAGTCTATGTCCACAGGGAAATGTGATGCCTGTGGTTTATGGAAGATGGCAAAGATATGATTAAATTAGCCCTCCAATTTCAACAACAACATCAAGAAAAGTTGTCATAGTGCAGTAAGGTCTTCCAATAGGATGTGGTGGGGTTTTTTGTTGCTGTTGGGTTTTGTTTTGTTTATTTTTTTCAATGATTGAAAAAAATCGTTATTCATTAATAATAGTTAATGCTTCCATACTAAAGGAACATTTCGCTATAGAGCTAAAACTCTTTTAGACAGATATCAGTGGTACCACTTTTTCTTTTTGTGGATATGAATATTGAGGCAGAAAAAGATTATGGGAGTTGTCCAAGGTAGCATAGAAATTCAGAGAAGGGTGAAGGTTTGACAGTAACATGTATACATATTGGCTTCACAGAAGGAGGAAAAACTGCAAAACTTAGCCTTTGGGAAACAAAAATACGTACTAAAACTCACATTTCACAGCAGCACAATGAAGGCCTTGCATGACGTTTTTTTTCTGTATCCGTTTTATTGCTGCTTTTTAAGAGAACCATTTTCTTTCGTGTAGCTACACACTTTCATTTTTCTTCACAAAAAAAGAAATCTCGTCATACCATTCACTACTGTTACTGAGAGCTATCTTATAGATGGACAATTGAATCACAAAACACTTAAAAAGTAGCTGCAAGGCTACATAGGGACCAATGAGTTGTAAAGATCAATACCCTACCCCTTTGATAGGACAAGGGGTAATGGTTTTAAACTAAAAGAGGGTAGACTTAAAATAGATATAAGGAAGACATTTTTTACACTGAAGGTGGTGAAACCCTGGCCCAGGTTGCCCAGAGAGGTGTTAGATGCCCCATCCCTGCAAACATTCAATGTCAGGCTGAATGGGGTTCTGAGCAACCTGATTTAGTTGAAGATGTCCCTACCCGTTGCAGGAGAGTTGGACTAGATAACCTTTAAAGGTCTCTTCCAACTCAAGCTGTTCTATGATTTTATAATTCTATGATTGATTCTATGATTCTATGCAGCATAAACCTTCCTTTGGGAAGCTTGAACGTTGGACTTATGGTTCTAATCTTCATTAATTTTACAAATTACATTTTCAGCATAAATCTAAAGTCACAGATGGCTTATAAACAAATAAATGATTGAACAGTGCTTGAATGCTAATAGCTGTGACACAATATCTAACTTGGCTTATCCATGACCTAGATGTAGAAACTTGATGTGTTCTGTAGCCCTTCTCTCATCCCTGGGGACAATCAGTCTTCTAAAGGTATATCTCTATTTATATCTATATCAGGAACATTAATCTGAGGATTATACCCTTAGGCCATCTAAATTACTTGTTGCTTAAAGAGTTGATACTGTCAGATACATGCACAATTACCCAATCTACATATGCAAATTCAGGCTCTAAATAATGATCTTGACTAATTGAACCCTTATGGGTTAGTCCAATAGAATTTAACATACATGAATAATTTCTATAAAGTTTTTTGAGCATCCTTCATTTTTTTTTGTTCCATAGTTCAAGCCATCTATAGGAAATTAATTGCCCCTAAATTTGGAGAAACTTCTCAAGTATCTATTTAAGAAGAAGAAACACAATGATTCCATCATACCCTTCTGTTAGTACTTCCACAAGCAAGCTTAACACTTAATTAGCTTCTTATAATGGAAAGAACACTGCATTTTGAGAAATGAAAGCCCAAAACACGTAAATGTTTATTGAAATGGGCAATTCACTTCAGATATGAAAAACAATTGCTGTTCAGTGTTCTGGGGCACTCACTTATTATTATTCTACTTGGAATAAATGTGCTTATTTGTAGTAATAGCAAATAAATTTACTATTATTTAGATTAAAACTTGTTTCCTCTGTCTGTATACGTATGTGTTTTTATCAGGATATTATGTATTCCTTTTTAATATATAAGCAGCTTCCTTAATCGCTTGTTTGAGTCTTTCATGTCTTCACAACTGAAATAAAGAAATGTAATCAAACAATGAGACCAAAGAGTAAGAATACAGAAGGTAAAAGCTGGAATTGAATTGTTATGGTTACTTCTGAAATGGCTGTAGCCTATTTAGTTAATATTATTATTGACTAGATTCCAAGTACATGTTTTTAAATGACATATATTTCCTTTATTATTGTATGGGCAGGATAACTGTAACAAAGAAAATGCATCTTTGGTTATCAGACACTTTCAAACTGCAGTTTGGGGAAGTCTGTCTTCTGAAATTTGGACTGAAAGAAGTACCTTAAGAACTTGCAAAAGAATGAATCAGATATTATTCTTGACAAAAAGACTTGAAATGACCCTTCAAATGGCAACTTTCCTTGGGATCAGAAGATTTAATTCCTTTCACTGGGTATCAGTGTTTGAATTTTTGAGCTGTTTGAGTGTTGATGGAATTACTGAGTCTTAATTATATAGGTTACATCTTCATGTAAAATTGAATAAGTGATTGAAAGAGGAAGCTGGTGCACGTATTTTGCCTATACTCACTGTGGCTTTATTCTAATACAGAGTTAGAATGAAATAATAGAACTGAACAAGTAGAGGTGAATAACCACCAACCTGGTAATAATTCAGGATCTCTAACAGTCTTGTACTGTGGTTGTTACTCTGTGCTAGACTGTACTGCAGTGTACTCACACTTGTTATCATCTGAGCCAGCTAGGCAAAAGCTCATGCAGTTATTTGACTCCAGTTTTAAATTAACATTCTTTTTGACAAACATCACTTAAAATGTTTCTGAAAATCTCAGTCTACATCATTAAATAATATCTAAATCTAGTGCCCAATTTGAGTAAAGTTTAATAGATATTGGATTAGGCCCTTAGAATGCAGCACTGCAACCTCTACTCAGTTCATTAAGGGCATGATCCAATGCCCAGTGACATCAATAACAGCTTTTGTATTGACTTCGCTAGTTTTTTGATCAGACTGTAAATCCCCAATCCAAACAAAGCTCTTAAGCCTGTGCTTAAATTCATTGCTGGATCCAGTCCTGATCGGTCACAGATAACGCTTGTTATAGTTCTCTAGATTCTTTGTGCAGTTTTTCTTTTATTGCTGTGATTAAAATGGTGAATGGGGACAATATTTTCACAAACTCTCTGATATGTGTATAGATGAAAGTTACTTTCCCAACTGTTTTACTGCAGAAAAGAGCACAGGATGGATTGTAGCAGATCTATGGACTCTCTAAGCTTACGAAAATGTGTCACAAAATATTTCATTAAAGGTGAATGTTATTTCATTCTGTCTGAATCGAGGACTATATTACAGTGACTGAAAGAAAAAAAAAATCGCTACTAACCCACAAGTTGTAAGAGAAGTTAGTTCAGGAAGAAAAAGCTTTAGATCTAGGTTACAATAGAGCTGCAAATGCTGACAGATGACAATGTGTGGACTCTGAGCAGTGTTAGACTCTTCTAATGTTATAGATTTTAACATAATTATCAATGCCTTCCTTTCAGCTATTATACCATTTTAATTGCATGCAGCTTATTTCTATGGTTTATAGAGTTATATTTGCAACAAGAAAATGAAAGCAGCAAAATGAAAATGGAAGAATTATGCTAAAGAATCTTCCGAGTTCTGAATCAGTGCTTTCTACTTTATATGTGATTCATTTTTTCTCTTTTTGCCTTTATACTGATGGTTATTACAGGTCAATGACTGTCTAGATGTTGGGTTTTTTTCTGTTAAAGAAGTCACTTTGCAAAATTATCAAGCTCCGAAGCTTCTGAAATGTCACTTGTCAAAGTTAAATTTTCCATTTCTTTGTTCTTTTAATTCCTCTAAACAACCAAGAAAACCTTCTATTGTCTTCTGTGTCCCTTTCATTCATCTTTCCCACCCCCTTCTCCAGATAGGTGTTCAGCACTTTACCAGGAAACTGAGAAATGTCTCAGGCCCTGTAGGAAAAGCCTCATCCAATGTATTTATCTCTATTTTTCTCCCACTCAGTGACATTAGTCCATTCCTTTATACTCTATGGGAATACATTTCAAAGCAATTGTGTCTGTACTAATTTTAAACTTGAGCTTGCTGCCTCCTTGGTTTCACTGGTGCTGGGGTTTACAGAACTACCTGCTTAAGTGGAATTGTTACCTTTCTCTTGCCGTAAGACAACTACTTTAGCAGCCTAGGAGTTTCATCATGATTAATGTTATTACAAAGATGACCAAAGGAATTAATAATGATGAGATGCTTATTGGTAAGCTCTGTGGTGTGAAACCATCATCTGCAATGGGTATAGAAAGCACTTAGCTCAAGAAGACCCCAGCTTTGTCTAGAGTTTTCCAGGCACTACAAGGGGTATATTGAAAGTTATATTATCTGTCCACAATATGTGCAAGAATTTGGCCTGCCCTTGCTCCAAGCCATGCAGTTGCTGTTGAGCTCTGAGCCAAAAATAATAAGCTCTGGTGGGAGGGAGACTGAATTACCTTGGCCTGAACATCGCAGTAACTCTGCCACACAGCTTTGAAATTGGAGCTGGCTTGAGTCTCACACCATGGTCAGAACTATCCTGTATCTGCCCCAAATCAGCCAATCAGATTGATCCTAACACAGACATAACTGTCAATAATAAACATCTGTTTCAGTGCTTTTATTACAACATTATATTTACCCTCCAGGAACTGATATCAGAATCTTGTCCAGTTTATATGTACATGTATAAATATACTAACTGCCAGCAGGTGTGCTGAAGAAAAATATGAGGGTTAGAAAATGTCTTGCAGATAAGAATTTCTTTTTAAATGTTAATTTTCTAGTTTCCCCCTCTGCCCCTGCTATGTCTGACTGTAAACTTCATCTTTAAACTTTTTTTTTTATTATTATTATCGTCATCATAGCTAGAGAACATACAGGCAGAACATCGGTTTAGTGTGACCTTTCTGAAATCATAAGCAATTCTTTCTCTTTGTCATAGCGATAATAGAATGGATCAGATACTTCCTGAAGACATTATAATAGAGTTCAACTGTCTAAGCTGTACACTAATGAAAAATGTAAAATCCATCTCTTCTCTACAGTGGTCTCTAGTAGAACAGAGACACTGTCTTGCAGAGAGCTTTCCATATGGTACATTGCGATCTCTGATATTTCTTGTACTATATGGCAGATTTCAGCATGGGCAGGTCCTTTTTCTTCTTCCCCTTCTGTGTGCCATTTCTATAAAGACATGAATGTATTAACTAACAAGCTTTTATCTACGTTCATTCACTCTTTCCTAACTTCCCTTGCAATAGCAAACTACAGCGTGATACATTTTCTGTTTCAAAGAGATGAGAGAGTGGAGGATCATGATGAATGCTTAACTCCTTTGACTTTTTTTAGTGAATCTAATCCTTCCACAGGTGTAAATCAGTGTAGCTGCACTTACTCACTACACTTTTGCAGCTACGTCAGTTGAGCATCCATCGCATAATGTTTAAGGAAACTATTGGTCTGGTCTTTATGTGTAAAAAGGGAAGTGTTTTAAACATTTTAGATGTAACTATCGGTACAAATAGTAAAGGAACAGTGTGAAGGTTCTGTAAACAGAATTCTTGTGCCCATTTCTAAAATAAATATAACAGTGCTAGTAGAGCTGTCTGATTTTCCTTTAACTCCTATAAAAAAAAAAAAAACAACAAACAAAACAAAAAATACCCAAACCAAACCACAACACCGCCTTTTCCAATGTGATTTCTTTTTTCTTTTTAACATAGATGTCATCAGTGTCATTCCCTCTTCTTTATTCTCCTTTTAACCTCTTGACTTGGTGGGGGAGGAAAGGAAGATGGTGAAATATAATGCAACATACTGCTTGAATTGACAATTTTATGAAGTCAAAATGATCAATGAGGTGTTACGTTTGGATTGAAAATAGTGAATTTTGCATTGTGACCTTTCCAAACAGACAGATTTCAGAGTTTTTTCTGCTGTAAATTGTTCATTAGTTTGACTTTTCTTTGTGCTTCAGAACAGAAACATATATTGAAATACCAGAGGTTTTTCACTGGACAAGTACTCTATTTTCAGGATAGTTCTAATTTTAGTTTTTGGCCTCTCTAGTAAGGCTGCCAATAAGACTGCTAATTAGTGCCCATTTAGATTTTTATCTATGGCATTTTTTATCTATATCTCTCTATATTAACCTTTTTAAAGGAGAGGACACTGTTCCTAGTACACTTGTATACATCTCTCATTTCTGGAATATCAGTTAAGTAATTCTTTTGTATAGTGCTTGTTAGGATGCTCTGTAGCTATCTGTTGTGGTTTAACTTCAGCTGGCAGCTAAGCACAGCCACTCGCTCACTTTCCCCTGGTGGGCTGGGGGAGAGAATTGAAAAAGTAAAAATGAGAAAACTTGTAGGTAGAGATAATGGCAGTTTAATAGGCAGACCAAAAGCTGTGCATGTGAGGGAGGCAAAACAAGGAATTAATTCACTAATTCTCATTGGCAGGCAGTTTTTCAGCCATCCCCAGGAAAGCAGGGCTCCATCACATGTAACGCTTACTTGGGAAGACAAAGCACCTAACCTTTGAACGTCCCCGCTCTTACTTCTTCTTTCCCCAGCTATATAAGGTAAGCATGATGTCATATGGTATGTAATATCCCTTGGTGAGTTGGGGTGTGTCTCTTTCCAACTCCTTGTGCACCCCCACCCTACTTGCTAGTGGAGTGGCATGAGGAGAAGAAAAGGCCTTGACTCTGTGTAAGCACTGCTCAGCAATAGCTAAAACGTTCCTGTATTATCAACACTTTTTCCAGCACAAATCCAAAACACAGATCCAAACCAGCAACTATTAAGAAAGTTTACTCTACCCCAGGCAAAATCAGGACAATATTCAAGGTGCAGTTTCAGTCAGGAATTTGGAGATCGGGTTTTCCATCTCTTCCACTAGCTTCCAATGTTATTTTTGATATTTCAGTTGGTTTCTCTTCCTTCTCATCTCATTTTTTAATTCAGCTAAGGTATAAAAAAAATATCACAACAGCTATGATAATAGTACAATTTAAACTTTTTTCCAACACCCTGAGGAAAAAGTTAGAGTTTTGGTTTTGCCTTTCATTTTAGAAAACAGAATGTGGGACATGTATCTGGGCACTGTGATTTCTATATGAATTTTCTCTGTTGCTTCCTCCAAAGGCTCATCTCTGATCAGGCAGCATTTCTGTAATTTTGGCCAGATATGAAAAGGAATATGACGGACTTCTGGTTACTGACCTCTGCATGAGATTAAAGTGATCAATCTGTTACAATAGTTTGCATGGTTAGTCAGAAAAGTAACCATTGTTTTTCAAGCCGAAGGAGTTAAAATTAGGGTGGTTGAAAGATAAGATTTTATTTTTTTAAAAAGTCCAACATATAGGAGGTCTTAGTTCTAAGTGTCAGTACCTGAGATCTTTCAAATTTTACACTAAAACTCCAGAAGTTCTAAGTTGCTTAATAACACTGCTTCATTTATGCCAGGCATGAGGCACATTTTCAAAATAACCTACCAGATCTGGAATAGGAACTTTGGTTACATTTTAATGTAGCAAATGCTATGCTTTGACTGTCAGCATGAAGAATTGTCCTTTTTCTTCCTCTGAGGCTTCCTGAATATTTAGGGGAAGAAAAGTAGATTCAGATGAAAAGGCTCAGATCTTAATTCCAGAATAACAAGTATTATAGAGATTAAAATTTTGAATTATGACAATGGAGGCATCAGTTCACATTCTAAATCAAATAATATAGATCTGAAAAATTAGTTCATCAACGCAGTGAACTGCTAGAGAAACTGGACTAGTGATCAAGTGAGGAAAATTTGATAGAGCATTGATAATCTGTTAAATCACACACCAAAAGTCAGTAATTCTCAATCAGATTGAGACATGACAACCAAAATCAAGTGTGTAATAAAAGCATGGGAAGGATTCAACCCAGGTGCCATTTGAAGTGGAGCATGGAAAAGATCAGTTTGTGTCCTTGCTCCCTTAATGTACATCACAAACCCATTTACTTGTTTCATACACTCCACCCCCCATCTGTTAGCAAAAAACCAGACAAACACACAAAACCAACAACAACAATAAAATTCTTACACAGGTACAACAACAAAATTCTTACACAGGTCTTCATTAGATTAGATTGATTTGCAAAAATGTCTATATATTTTCTGCAGTCCTTCTTTGCACCTGAAAGACATTTTGTAGAAATGGAGCATGAGAAGAAAATCAAGAGCTCCTTTGTCTCCAGCCAAAGGGAACAGAGCACTTTCTTACTAGCAAACTTTCAAAAGAAAAGTTCTGATTTTCTTGTTGCTGCTCATAAACTGTAGAAAATTCTAAGAGCAGTTGAAAAGCCTATACTTTCCACTCTGAGAAAATAATTTTGGTATCATTTTCTGGTCTTTTATATTCTTTTACTAGATAGTGATCTAAGTCACTGGATCATTGATGATAGGGCTTAAAAGGACCTTCAGAGGGCACCTACTCCCCACTTCTGCCCTAAAATAAGATCAACAACTGCAATGTTGTTCCTGATGGATGTCTATTTAGCTTTGCACGTACTTGCATGGAGCTTCTTCTAACATCTGAGTAAAATCTCTCGATACAATATGTTTCTTGTGCCAAACAAGGAAAGAAGGTTCTGCCTTAGCTTTGCATCAATGATTTTTATACATATCCAAAGTGTGTTTCTTCATTTTCTTGCTACAATAAATAACAATAAACATTTTTTTTTTTTTTAAATTCATGTTTTCTAGGCATCTGACAGTTCACTGTACTCTCCTCTGGGCTTTTACAAGCTGATCCATTTATTTCTTCAAATGTGAGACCTCAAACCAGCTGTGATACTTTGGTTGAAAAACGACCAATAGCAAGAAAAACTATGTGATAATTTTTCATATACATGCAGTATTTTGTTGGGGTTTTTTTCTTGGTCTTTTTTTTTTTTTTTTTTTTTTTATTCAAGTCTAAAACTGTTGAGTCGTATTAAGAATGTGACTCACAAAAAGCATCAGATCTACTTTATTCAGAAATTTTGCCTGATCATTGGTTCTTCATATTTGTGCAGTTAGTTATTTTTAAATGCATATGTCCTTTTAAAATTGCATTGTATTTTTCCAGACCATTTCTCCAATTTGTCAAGATCATTTTACATTCTAATCCTGTCCTCTAAAGTACTTGCAGATCCTCCCTGCTTGGTATCCTCTGCGTGTTTAATAACCATAATCTCTCTTCCATTATTCAACTCTTTAACATTTCTTAAAGGACCAAGTACTGAAATTACCCTAAAGTATGTCTCAAAACTACAATATCTCCGAAATCTCCTGTACTTTTTTAGAACATACACAGGACAACAACTTTCCATTAACCCTGTAGCAGTTTAAAGAAATATTACACATTAATCAGACTCTCAAAACTGTTGTTTGTCTAAAAGAAACAAATAAACAAAGAAGTGTAACTACTACTATTAACTACTTACGCAATTAATAAACATGCTGAAGGAAAAACACTTAGGTTTAGAAAACTCGAATGGCTGAATAATACAGGCCTATATTTTTGTTTAATGGCAATCACATGATAAGATAATAATACTGTGGCAAGGAATGACAGGCTGTGGGCTTACATGTTCTGAAAGGTGCCCATAAAACATAGAATTGATTTTTTTTTAATTATTTTTTCATTTTATTTTTACTTTTAAGATTATAGTTTTCATTTTGAATCTAGTAAGGACCAAAATAGTTTCAGAAATGCAGCTAACAGGACTGACTCTTATGTATATAGTGTAATTCTTCCACATTTGCTAAGTTCCTTTCATGTACTTGTAGTAATGACCTTCAGTTACTTTTACAGCTCAGACACCTTTCAGTTGGCTTTAGATATTGAGCAGCTAACTAACCCTAACCCTACAGTACAGTAGCTCTGGAACTGGTGCTCGCTGGTTGATGCTTTTTTAACCTTGAAACTCTCTCAGTGTGTTTTTTGCTACAGACAGAAAAAGTTCATGGAGTATGAGGCTGTATTAATTTTATTTATTTCTTCAGGGTTTTTTTTCCCCAGATGGTATTTCTTTCCCCCTTAAAATGTAGAAAAAGAAAACCGTAGCAAGTGATCTTTCACGCTTAAAAAAATAAATAAACCAATCTATACTTCTTTGTGTAGGAGAGAAAAATAAACTATATGTCCGTGAGCAGTGTGAAATTCTTTCGCCTGTGGAAAAGGATGCTTCTTGGTTTTTTTAGGGTCTTTTTTATTTTATAGGCAAAACTCTTTTTTTTTTTTTTTTTTTTTTTTTTTTGTGAATACAGTTGTTATGATTTCAAGAAGAATAATCAATGAATAGTTTTAGGCCTTTTATAATGCAGCTGGGAAAAAAAAAATCTAAAAAGATAAGCTACTGTGATAGGGCAATTGATGTACCTGTTTTAATTTCTCAAATTGTAAATGCCAGAGAAAATAAGATAAGTAATGCTGTATTAGTCATTGCTGAAAGCTCTTACATTAGATTTTATCAGGTTTACTTCAGACTGATAGGCACCATGAAACAGCACAGATTGAGGGCCAACCAGGTAGAAAGCAGCTTGCCAGAAAACATTGCAGGTCCTTGGTGGATAACAAGTTGAACATGAGTTAGCAATGTGTCCTTGCAGCGAAGCGGTCAGACACATCCTGGGCTATGTGAGCAACAACATGGTCAGCAGCTCCTGGGAAATTTTCAGTCCCCTCTATTTGACCCATCTGAGACTGCACCAAGAGCCTTACTATGTCCAGCTTTGGGGTCTCCAGACAAGAAAGACGCTGAGAGACTGGAGCAAGTCCAGGGGAGACCACCAATGTGGGCTGGGGTCTGGAGCACACCATGGAGAGGATGAGAATTGGGTTTATTCAGCATCCAGTAGAGAATGGCTCTGGGGAGACCTAACAGGAGGGAAAGACAGAGATCAGAGCAAGCCTCTTCTAGAAGCTGCACAACACAAGGGAAAAAAGCAACATAAATAAATTACAACACAGGAAGTTCTAATTACAATGGTCTTCTTTTTTCTCTTTTTTTTTTTTTTTTTTTTTTCCCCTCACCTAAAGGTAGTCAAATAGTGGAGCAGGAGGGCTCAAAGAAGGTGTGAGAACTCCATCCTTGAGACACTTTCAGAATTCAGCTGGATCGAGCCTGAAAAACCTGCTCTGACTGCTTCCTCAAAAAGTATATGATTCTGTGATTTTATACATTCTTTTAAATCTGAGGGCTTTGCCTGTATTCCAAGGAAGAAAGTCAACACAAAGTTGGGAGAGCCAACACAATCCTAAGAAATCCCAAGAACAATTGCAAAATTGTTCTTACAGAGCTGAGCAAGAATGCTGGAAAAAATTGCTTGAAGCAATGCTGTGGGAAGAAAAGGTAGTTCCTATAGGTGGTAAAGAAGTCTTTAATTCATCAATCTTTTTGAGAAGATATTGCTCCTCCTGCACAATGTCTGATAATTTCTGGGCTACAGGCTGGCTATGGTGGATGAGTAAGAAAATTTTTATGTATCAAATACTAAAGTTCTGTCAGGGGGAAGGAGGGAGGAATAAAAATCTTCCCCTCCACCTTTTTTTTTAAATTGTTATTGTGCCAGGAAAAGATCCTCACAGTGTCTCATTGCTAGGAAAAAAAAGTTTTTCGTGAGTTGGGGGTCCCTGGTTCATCTCTTCTTAATAAGCAGTTCAGTCTGAAAATCTTGGCCTGTGAGTAAGGTTTTCAAGACCATTTAGTTGACCTTGATGTCAGAGCATATATTGCAAGGCAATTCTTGCCTGTTACAGTTGCTATCCACCTACAGTGCCAATAAGACTAAGCCTCAAACTGCCTTCCTAATTAAAAAAAAAACCAAAAAACCCCAAATCAAAACAACCCAAACAAGGGAGCTTGGGATCCCAAATCAATAAATGTTACTCAAAGATCTCCAAAGTCCTGCAGACTGTAGAGATCAAAACTATTTAGGCATCATGCAGAGAGCCCCCTTTGGTCTTGGCCTGAGGCATTGCAGCAAATGGTAGCCAATTCCCTGACACATTTTATACTAGGACCCCACCTATAAACAGTTTACAAAGAACTAAAACATGATTGCTAGAAGCTACAGACATAAGAAATCTGTGTTATGGATGGCTGGAGGGACATGAGTGAAATGTGTTATAGATTGTTATAATCCCAACTATTGACCTTTTAGCCCTCAAGATCTACTCTAACCATTTATCGAAACCTCTATTAATCATTTATTAACCATTTAGAAGCTATAAAAAGAAACCATAATATAAAGTGTGGCTTCTGTATTTCTACATCTCCTGCCAGGGGGGACACAGTGGCAACAAAAAAGACAAATTGAATATGGCAAGGGTTTCTGTTTCCTGAAAAATCAAGATATATTCTGAGCCCTTAGCTGAGACTTAGGAGCGAAAATAAATACGTCTTCCTCTTGCTGCTCTTTAGACAGAGGTCCATTCACTCCTCAGTTGCAATTTGGGACACTTTTCTATGTCTGAGGATGGGAGAAGAAGACCTAAAATGATATCACACTAAAATTAAAACCAGAAAAATTCAGGCAATCCTCAAACAAGCTGCTCGGGGAACAGGTCTTCTGCAGTGACTTCTATATCCATCCTGAAACTGAAGCTGCAACAGTAGTAATATGCTGTTGTTTTGCTCTTGTTGCTTGGAAAGGTCCGCTATTTTTATGGCTGCAATAAGGATGCTAGGTGCCAGCAGTCTGAGGAAGGTTGTCACAGGCAAGTGACACTCTGGTGTAGCCATGAGTAAGATGGGATCTCACTGAACTGAAACCCCAACTAAATGCAGTCTCTGTTCTTAGCATATGTGAACATATCATAAATATTAATGTATTTAAGATGAGAACATTCCTGCCAGGTAAGGAAGTCCTCACATTCTTGTATTTCAGATTTGGAAACTGATACTAAAAATAATAATAAGAAAAACGTAATGATTTTGCCCAGTGCCACACTATCAATGAATAGTCATGACAAAGTCAGATACCTTGTATGAATGTGAGAGTATTTGTTTAACTACTTAAGTATAATTCTGCATCACTTAACTTTCTTTTGAACTTAGACATAACTGATAAACATAAGGAGTCTGATATAACAGTTTTACCAGTCTCCAGGTTAGGTATCAGATCATCCTTCCTTCTTGTTATACATAGGAGCAGTGAGAAAACTGCGCTGTCAAACGAGTGTCGGGATAGTTTCAACTCTTAGAGTGTCTCTCAGTTACAGCTGCTTACATGTGGAGTAGATCTTTTGCAGTCATTAAATTAGTGCCACTGTGTCATTGTTGACTGAGGTTATGATTCAGCAAGTGGCAGAGAAAAAAAAAAAGCCTTAAAAAACTCTAGTCAAGTTCAACCATTATGATAAGAGAGTGCCTTAAATACCCCAAAGATGTTATGATTTTCTTTCTATGGAATAATATTTTAGATTAAATATATTACTTTTTAAGGTCTTAACAGCTGGAATGCAATGAAAATGTGAATAATAAAAATGGAAGATGAGCCCAGATCCTAGTAGAAAAATTTCCCACGTTTTAGCTCAAAATTAGTAACAATTCAGCTCCCTTTGGTTTAGCTACAAATATCAGATTTTTCTTGTGTTGGTCATTTGAGATCCATTGCATTTCTAATGAACCCAAGGGATAGAGTTAATGTAACTTAGTAGTTTTACTTCTTATCACATGAGATGCAAGGATTGATTAGTGTATATTGGAAATACATGTTAAAAGTGGATTAGATTAAACCACTTCCAAGGATCTGTTTGAGTCTTTTCCACCTGAAAAAAAAAAAAAAAAATCATTTCTGAGAACAAAGATCTGAAGTGAAATGATGAGAGAAGAAAAGAAATCATAAATGTTACATTAGCTTGAAGCTAACACTATGCGTTACTTACCTTTTCGGTAAAAACTTAAAGACTTCTGGTATCTTGTCTAAATTATTATATCTGAAATACTGATAGCCCTGCAATGGCTTTAAATAATTTCTGTTCATCAAACCAAAAATATGTTACATTTTACCAAAAAAAAAAAAAATATCAAGTGAAATCCCCAAAATGGATCCTAGAATCTGCTAAATTTGGTTATTCTCAACCCTACATGTACTAGGCCACTGTCAATGAAGGTGCAAATTCATATATCCCTATTAGGATAAAGAAGGTACTCCTTAAATTAACATGTCACTGAAGGAACAATATCTCTAACTTCACAATAAAAAAAAAAAAAAAAAGTCTCTCTGCATGACTCTTTACGAGATGAACAGTTGAGCATTCTCCATTTCAGATTTAGCCACCCCTTCTCCTACATGTCTTTGTAAGACTGGAAGGTTCTTCCTGAACTAAAATCAAGCCTCCTCCTTCTGTAGGCAACCATGGTATATAATCTCATTTAGAAATTTATCAAGCTCATTTTTAAACTAGTTATGTTGTTTGATCTCGCTACTCCCATTGAAGGACTGTTCCAGAACTCCACTCCTCTGATGGTAAAAACCTTCTTCTAATTTCAAGGCTAAATTTATTCATGGGCTGTTTATACCCATTTGTTCTTGTGCCAATATTGGCCTTTAGTTTAAAAAGCTCTTCTCTCTCCCTGATGTATATTGAACTGTTAAAATATCTGTTAAGCTGGAAATACATTAGACATTGGGTGAAAATCCACCCCTTCAAAGATTAATAAATGTCAAAGACAAAGGAATTGCAATTCCTATGAATTGCAATTCATAGTTGTATCTTTAGACTATAAGATCTTTTACTGTGGGGACCAATGAAGCTTGTTTATTTTAAGCTTCTCTTCTGGACCAAACCAATGCACCGTATAGTGCTGTGTCCTTGTAGAACCATATTAATAATAAATACCAATGGTACATCAGTTTTTGTCCTGAGAATCAAGAGATCCTGCTGGTAATTCGTTTCTTTATCCCTATGAATCCAGATTCAGAATTTGGATCTTACAGTTGTGCTTTAATAAAAATATAATCATAATGCTTCCCTGATGTGCAGGTACCTATTTTCTTCAGTGGGAATTGGCTCAGGCCCTTATTCAGTTTTAATCAGTGTGATTTTCTTCTCCACACACATTTTTGGAGCTGAAACTCATTAACTGTTACAGGAAATATGTTCTCTTTTTCCTTTTCTTTTTTCCTCCCTTTTTTTTTTTTTTTTTTGGTAATAGAAGCTATTGCATTGTATTCCCTTAATTACACCATGTCATGTCACGTCGCAATGTAAAATGACACAGTGTAACACTTTGTGACATGTGATAACTATGATGAATTACATTCAGAACAAAGACCTGCTTTGAAAGGATATATCTGATCTGGGAGAGAGCAGGTATTTCAAGCACTCCATGGATATTTTGGATTAACGGATAATTCCCCATCACATATCACAAATGTTTAATAATAAGATTATGAACATGCTGGCAGAGGATTTTTCCTGACTTTTATCCTAACATATCAATTTTTTATTTACTGTAGCAAATTAATAACTTCTGTGCTTACAGTGTGTTTATATATATATATAAAGCTAACTACTTTCAAAGAGATAAGCTTCCTATTTGATTTCTTGGAATAATCATATTAAGCTATGAAATTAATGTCAGAGAGGAGGGAGGTGTTCACCCTAGCAGCAGTGTTCGCTTAATAGTAAAAACATAATAATAAAAGTGTACCTGTACACTAATGGGAAAAACAAAACAAAACAAAAAAAAACAAACCCCACAAAAAAAAATGAAGCAACCCATCATTGGTAATTTTATCAGACGTCATAGAAAGTTTAAGCATGAATTCTCTTAAACTGTAGTTTTAAAGTAAAAAAAAAAAAAAAATCTATCTGAAAAGTGTCTAGAAAATGCCATTTTTAGACTCTCACAGTGACTTTCAGATCAAATGTGCCTGATTCATGTCAAAACACAATATTTTTTTTCCCCTTGACTGCCAGTAATACAGCTGCAAGTTGGGATATGAAAATCAAGCCGTGTTCTTCTGTCATTGCGCCATCACCAGCAATGAGGATCTTGCAAAGAGAGCTTAGCTGCTGACAATTTTGTTGATGATGCATGTGGCAGAGAAGAATCCAGCACTCTTGTCCAGACTCGTATTGATTCTGCAATGGAAAGTTTATAAAAAAGACTTTTTCTTTTTTTCCTTTTTTTTTTCTTTCACAAGTAAAGTTGGCAGATATAACTGGAAAACAAACAGGGAGCAGGGCTAGAGAATTGGTAGTTCTGTTTCATGTGCATATTTCTCTAGTTCCAGAGGTATTATTCATTCTTATTTAAAAAATTCATTAAATAAAGAGTGGGTTGTAATCTTTTGCTTTGCTTATTGAACTTACTATGTTTTAAAGGTAAACTACTTTAATATTTCTCTTGATTTCATAGAACTTGCCCTATTGAAGCAAAAACAAACCTGGCAGCACCCTGCAACGGACTAGGAGTATCAGAGCAATGTAGTGCACTACCATCACAGCCTATTTAAAGGGATCCAAAAATGTCCTTGTACAAACTGATGAGAATAAACTATGTATTTAAATGATTAAAATGAATACAAACATAATGAAACTATAAGTAAATTAGTCTCTTATTACTTTAGAGGAAGCTCAAATTTCCTGTAAAAAATTTTAAATTTCCTGTATTTACGTTTGGGACCTACTTTCTGTTTAAAAGCATCACACACCATAACGGAAAACAAGTGGCTGAACAGGCCACTGCTTCTCAGATCCTTCTTCCCCCTGGTATTTTTACCAGACTTTGTATCTACATAAAATCCATATGCTTTGTCAGGCTGAAATTTGCTGTGCCTTTGGGAAAGCATTTCAGTACTCTGGTATTTGGTATTTGATGTAGGACTACAGCCCTAGCATTTTAGATCATCTGCTTCTTAGAAGAATTTTTGGGTTGGTTTGTGGTTTTTTTCCTGACATATTTGAAACTCAAAATGATGACTCCATTTCCGATTACTTTTCCATTTATCTCAGCTGGAGTACAGCTCCTCCTACAGCTTTCTCCTACTAGGAGAAAAAAAGTATTCGAGAAGTTATTAGAAGATATGTTCAGCTCTCTGTGGAAGCATATGCAGAAGTAGCAAGACTAAGTAGCAGGTTTGCTGGCAGTTTGTGGTGGAAACCATTTTGTGATTCCAAGAGGCAAGCTGATGTAATTGAAATCAAATCATATTCACATATCGAAACATATCGAAACTCTAGCAGAAGAAACCACTCCTTGCAGTTTATTATCCAGAAAAAAATCTCTGCTTTACTTAAGCCCTGAAGTGACCTTAGACACTAAAAATTTTGAACCTGTTCCTTGGTAAAAATCTAAGAACCACCCATAAGCATGTTAAATAAGTCTGAAAGTGATCATTTGGGCCATACTTCTCCATAAGTCAAAGTCACCTCTACCCAAGTCATTCCTCAGAGCAATCTCTTACCTGCTCTTAAACTGCTCTTAGAGACCTCTAGAGGTGGACATCTTATCCCCTTGATCTTGTCTGTCTCACAGGAGTTGGGTTCTTTTTCCAAAAAAAAAAAAAAAAAGAAAGAAGCAAAGAAAAAAAAAATTTGGAAAGGTGTCTTGCTAATTCGTAGAACTAATTTAGAAGGGGCTCTAACCATTTCTGAAAGATAATAAATTACACGTTCTCGAGGTGGATATGTGAGAAAGGCTGCTGGACATGTTGCTCCTTTTCCACATGGGAAAATATTATAACAGAGCGCCAGCTCTGATTAACTAAAGGGGAAGATGAAAGACAGTGAGGATAATGTAATCGTGTTTGCTGAACAGTGGACCTGAATGTGCTTAAGGTCAAGCATTGCTAATATGCAGTCCCTTAATAGGAAAAACTCACAGCATTTTTGGAAGGAGTAACATTGTGTTTATACCAGTGATTATGAAGAATATACTGGAAAAAGGGTGGCTGGATAAATTAAGGCTACTATAAAATTAGAGAAGGGAGAGACTAGGGGGTATGGTGTAGGAAAAGAGGAGGAAGAAAGGAAGAGTTATGTCAAAAAGCAGTGAAACACAGCCGCAGTTCCTGGATGTTGTTAGCAGCCCCTGGAAATTATCTGTTTTCCAGCTGAATTCAATAAAGCAGTATTAAGTGGAGGAGAGATTAGCTGGAGAAGCAAAGAAGGTTTGCTTTTGTAGTCTGGTGATCTGTGAGTCCTGGCTTTTCCTACACTTCATGAGTATGCTAAATCTGTACTTGAGAGGTTGTGGTCTGCTGAGTCATGCCATAGTCAAAAAATCCAAGTCTTTCCTTCCTGCAGGGGAAGTTAGCAGTGAAAGGGAAAATAGGAGTTTCACAAGGGCCATACAGACACACCATGTCAGACACAAGCACAACACAAAGTTATTAAAGTATTTTGGGGGGCTGTGCAGCTTTGGGTAGAGCCAAAGGGAGAGAACTTGTTTTCAGTTCTTATACAGAAGTGCCAGTTTTTCTTAGCAGAAAGAAGGTTTCATATCCCATTCTCCCCTATGTGTACCCTGTTCCCTGAATGTTCTGCACTATCCAAAAATGCAGACAGTAAGTCTGTGTATTACGAGTGTATTGGGTCATCGCTCAAGGAGGGAAGAATTAAGGTCAGATTGGCGTGTACCTTAACGCTTCATTACTTGGTTTTCAGAAGATTAATTTTAGGCACTCTCTACATTCTGGAAGGCCATTAGGTACCACTGGGCCACCTTAGCTCTGTAATAATGAAGTCTGGGTCACTTTTTTCTTTTTCACCCAGAAACAGAATAACAGTTGTCACTTCTGTGGTGTTCCTTTGGATTTGCAGTGATGCAATGGGGAGCAGAATTGGATTCAGTACAAAGAGTAGGTGAAAACACACCACCATTGAATACTCACAATTTAAATTGGTTCAGGATTTAATTCAATGAGGCTTATCCTGTGGGATGCCCAATTATTGATGCCAGATTAAGAATCTTTAAAGATAAAGGGATTTTTTTTTCATTGTCTTTAAAGAGAGTTGGTTGAATGGATCCAGTGTTGAACATTTCCAGCTGCCACTGATACTGTAAAAGACTAATCTTACTGAAAGTCAAATTCTTTCTTGCTGAAGTTTGTCATTAACATCATGCAGATCAATAGGAGTTACAGGCCTAAGAGAGACATGTAACATTCCTCCCATCCACAGATTTACTTACACTGGAAAAAAACAATGCTGAAGGCTGCATATGAATTCAAAATATGTAACTCTTTCACACAGTTATTCTATCATTACAGGCATAAATTATTTGCCTCTCTATAGGTGAATGTCCTATGTCAGTTTCTTTAATGGTACAAGTAGAAGACATATGTATAGTTCACATTGCACACAATTGTCCACTTCCCTAAAAATTCATGGAAGGTATATTTATTAACACACACAATTGCAGAAGAAATTGAAATATTTGAAAGATGAGAAATAAGAGAAATTCAAAAGACTCCACCTAAAATGAGAGAAAAAATGCCCACTAGAAAGGTATTAAATGGTTGTGTTGTTATCTGGAGTATACCAAAGTTCTTGAAAACCTTGAAGGTTGCAGGTTTTTTTGTGGTTTGGGGTTTTTTTAAAACAAATATCTTCACTTTAAAGAAAATGTGCAGCTGTTCCTGTAACATTTTATAATTATAAGACAGGCAGAAATTGTTGAAACAGAGAAGTGTGTGTGAATGGGGGTTAGCATGCTGAGACATTGTATTTCAGCTGTGAAAATCAATACATGCTCCAGAGATAGGGCACTTGATCAGAAAGGATATTGCAAGATACAAAAGAGCAGATATGAAATACCATTCCTGTGAAGTTCATTTCTTGCTCTTATTACATCAGTTCAGTAGAAAACACGGTGTGCATGAAACTATGGCAGTGCCAGCAATTTATTATTACTCACCCAAGATTTTTAGAAGATTTGCATGAGATTTTAACAAAATTGTGCTTTGTGCTCCTTCTTTACCAATAATTCACAACCTGGAGGTCTAAATGATGCAGATGTGAAGGGTTTCTTGCGTACTAGTCTCTTTTTCTCCTGCTCCCAATTAGCACAACTGCAGTTCTGTATGACTCTGCCCAGAAAACAAGATCCTTATTTTCTTTTATTTCTACTTTTGAGAAGAATTTTTTTTTTCTTTTATTTCTACTTTTGAGAAGACTTTTTTTTTTCTTTGTTGTTGTTGTTGTTGTTGTTGTTGTTGTTGTGTGAGAGCAAGTAGGAAAACAAAAAAGAGAAGGAGACAGAGAGCAGGAAAATGACCCTTGGGATACTGTTTTCACACCATGCTAATTCATATAGCAAATTTGTCCTTTATCTTTCTTACTTTCTTGTCTCTGGCCTGAAGTTTAAGATAATTTCACAAAATCACCATTATACCCATATTAAAAACAAACAAACAAACAAACAAAAGGTTGATTTGAGATATTGGTGGTTTCCAGCTAAAGAAGATGCTTGCTACAGAAAAATCATGACCTGTTCTCACTGGGACTATGCAACCCAGAAAGACCTTTTTCAGTCACTAGCTGTATAAACTCATTCAAACCGTTTCACATTTCTGGGTTTTTTGCTTTCAGTTTTCTTGCTGATAAAATACTCACCAGGCTATGCAGAATAACTTGAATTCTATAAGGAAAGTAAGTCTGTGTATATATAGGTTCTGCTGTTTATTAGCTGTCTTTATCTGCTGTCTCCTTTCTTAAAAATAAATGTACTAGTAGCCAAGTTTAACTTCATTTTGAAACTTCTGAAAAAAATATCGTATCATAAATGTTGTATTAATAAAAGAGAAATTTTATACATTTGGGGGATTTGGAGGGGATTGAGATTTTCAGCAGTGGAGGGGGGTTGTTTGTTTTGTTAGTTTGGTTTGGTTTAGTGGGTTTTACCATAATCTTGTTTAGACACCTAAAGTTAAACTGGAGCTCTTAAGAATAGAAGTAAATGAAGGTTTGGTGAAGGTCCAATACATTCAGGCCCCTGTGGACCAGCCCAGAGAAACCTGTAACGTGAATGCACTAGAGACTTATGTGCTCTATTGACCTTTCCTAGCAAGGGATTAATCACTGCCAGCTTCATCACCAGAATGGAGCAAACTTAGGAAAAGAAAGCCCGTTTCAATTTGTGACTTTCTAACTATGCCTCAGCTGGGGTGTTTTCCTTGCCTGGTGTTTGACTGGCCATGTTCAGATACAGCCCTACTCATGAAACTGGTATTTGCAGCAATGTGAGAAGATGAAGCCCCATGGGTGAAACACTTTATACCGCTAAAAATATAATTCCATCCCTTTGCCCCTTTCCCAGTAAAGCTGCATCTCTGACACTCCTTAACTGACAGAGCCGGGCTGGCAGAAGGCTGTGTCATAGGCAGCTTTCAAATTGCAGCTGGTTGCTAGCCCACTTCTGCAGCAGAGCTGCGATATTGCCCCTTCCATGAAGCTTGTAGCAAAAGATATATTTAACTTAGAATAATATCCCAGAGAGAAGGTGGAAAAGACAAGTGAGATGGCCTATTCTGGCAATCATTCCAAAGCTGGTGTTAATGTCTTTGGATTGCAAAGTGGAGAAAAATAAATAGCTGAAGTGCTTTACCAATTAATGCAAAGCAAATAACTCTCAACAACTAGGGTCAATGACTGTCACTGTTGCAGCTGTGATCATCACGCAAACTGTCCTCAGTTCATTCGTGTAATGTCCTACACCTGCATGCTGGCTGTTAAGAGTCCCCAAAGTGCCTGCTGAGTCACAACAAATGGCACTGGAATGGGAGGAGATGTATCAGTTTAACTGCCCAGATAGCAATGCTTGTCGGGGCACATTTGGTTCTCATCCAGAGGGCACTGACAAAAGTTTTTCACCACCAATGCCATCCTCACAGCTCCTCTATTTCCACCCACCTCAGGTTTCCCTAAGAGGGAAAATAAATAGCTGACTGAATTAAATCTAACAAATGGGACATTTACTTTTTTTAAATGCTTGTCAATAGCAATATACTTATTTCAAGTCTCTGTTTGAACGTAATCCTAGAGATTAGCAATTAGAAGGAAATAATAGGGCCTGATCTTTTGTGATAGGGAAAGCATTATTATTCTTGCTATACAGATGGAAAGAAAATTGGAAGGGTTTCAGAAAAAGGGGCTAAAAGGATAAGTCATGCCTCCTAAACATGGCTTATAGGCATCTCTGTCTACCTAGCTTATTAAAGAGAAGGCTAAGAGGTGATTTGGTTGTAAATACATATGGAAAATTTTTCACAGAAAACATAACATAAAAAGTTTCGGGAGCTGGAAGACCTCCCTAGTATAAAGCACATTTGTAACAATGAAACTAGAATAACTTTGAGTAATAATGGTCTCACAATTACTTAATGTAATTTCATCAAGATTTCATTTCCCACCACCCTATGAAGGGCATGCTATAATTCATCCACCAGATAAGTATTTGCTGTACAAGCTAACGAGTGAAATTCATTGGTTAAACCAAATCACGATAATATTGTTTTCTATTCTTATAAATACATTTACATCTCAAGAATGAGCTTTTCTTTTCTTTTTGCTTTTGCACCATTGATGCAGAGGTTTCCAGGCTCTTCCTTCAGAACATAGTGTTATTTAAGAATTTAAAAATCCTACTTTTCATAGCAGCCACCTTCAAAGATTTACATAAGTGCTTGGCCACTGTATGGGGAGAACTGGGGAATCTACTGTCACATCCAGCCGTAGTTAAGACTCCTAACAGTGGTTTCCTGAAGTGAAAAGTTCTGCAGTATTTTCTGTCATACAGCTTAATATGATTTTTAGATGATAAACAAGTTAAAATGCTTGTGAAATCAAGACAAAACACAGATAAACCTGAACTTACTGGCATTTAATTTTGGAGGTGTCTGCCACCCGGCAGTGTGTTACAAAACACATTGGGGGGGGGGGGGGAAGCTTTTTTTTGCTTTTTTTATTGGGAACTGGAAGTTCTTCATTCAGACCTCAATGTCTTGGCCAAGATAGCATCTATCACATTTAGATACAGAGGCTTAATTCAGTGCATGGTCAGCCAACCATGAAGTTCATATTTGGTTCTGGATATTAAGTTTCTAGGCATTCAAGGAGGCTTGTGTCTGTGAAGTAGCTTTGGGCCCATGTCTAGTGCAATGCCAAGGAGAATAAAGTACATTGGTGCATGATAGGAACCTTCAGTCTGTAAGTCTGGCCCCTGCTGTACGCAAATGGGTAGTGCAAACCAAAAAGGCTGCTAAACCGTTAGCACCAAAAGAGAATGACAGCAAGAAATGTGGCTAGCACACAAATGCTGTGAATTTTCACAGCAAAGCAACATCATGTTATTTAGTACAGGTTTTCTGTAATTGTGATACAGTGGGAAAAATCAGTGTTCAATGGCCCTTAAACTCTGCCTTCTATCTCCCCGATGCGGTCATCTTGCTGTTGATATGCAGGGTGCAGGGGGCCGTAATACAAAACATGCAGAAATAATGGATGACTCAAGATCTGTTAAAGAACATTTTTGTTTCCAACACTGCTAGTGTTTCAATTGTTTGTCTGTGTCTTTGCCTCAGTATTTATAGAAAAGTTCACAGTTCCTCTGCCACTCCTGCTGTGTTACCTTCAACTGTTAACTTTCCTTTGAAATCTCGGAAACATGGGTATGTACCTGGTTCATTCAGCACTGCAGGAGGTTGCAATGCACTGGGATGTTTTCAGGCCAATCAGAAGATGATCATATGTTGGTTACCTAAACAAATTATTAAACCTGTATGAAAAGTCTGAAAAACTTTGCATTAGCTTCAGCCATATCTGAAGAGATGAGAATAAGATTGATAGGTGTTCACTGGGAACACAGAAATACCCAAAGTTTTCTACTATGCAATTTGGAGAAGTCATGGGGAAAAAAGAAGTGGTTAAGGATGTGAAAATTTAGGTCAAAACCAGCTATGAAAATGGGAGAAAAGTTCCAGGCAGACCATTTTACTGCCAAGAGGAAACAGAATTATAAAATAAAGAAGGAGAAGTCGACAAAGTCAGTAGAATCAACTCAGTATCTGAAAAAGAGTCCAGAGACATAAGGAATTAATAGGTAAAAACAGGTAATAACAGGCAAAGCTGGGTAGTATTTTAATGAAAATAAGAGGCCAACAGCAGTACAGTCATAAAGGGCAGAGAGAAATGAAAAATGCCAGTCTATGTCAATTTCTACATAAACAAGAAAAGATAGTGAGCTTTAGCCATGAAAGATCCACTAGACGGGAATTATTTTGCATCTGAGCCACTTCTGAGACCTTATTCCCTAACAAAATGTCCCCAAACCCAAAACAAATTCAAGCTCCCAGCAAACCCTTTAGCATCTTACTTATGCTGCCCAGAGCACTGGAAAGGCTTGCACTTGGAACAAGCAGAGGTTCTTCTAAAATGTGTGATATTATCCTTGACTATTTACATTTAATACAAGTTCTATAAACATGAGATACCATCATCTTTCATTACCATTCAGGTTTGAAACACCACTGTCTGTCATCTTTCTTGGCTGAGAGATGCCTTTTTCCAGCTTTAATCTTCCCCAAGACATGTTGGATCAATGTCTACTGTTCTGTTCCTCCCACAGAAGTCTGTAAACCCATCTGAATTTTTTCAGCCAGTCTCTGAGTGGTTTTGCTTCTTTAGAGGGTGCTACAGAGTGTTCACAGAATGCTTCATGGTTCCAGGACATAATTTTCAAAATTTTGGAGGTGTTCCTCCTCTCCCTGAAAAGTGGTTAAAGAATGCCACACTGAAACTATACTAGACAACATAGAGAATTCAGCTCTCAGTTTGCAAACACAGTGCTCTGATGAACAGCTAGAGATTACAGATATGTATCCACTTGAGGGCATTGTTATGGCCTAGTTAAACTAAATAAATTGCACACTTTTAGACTTGCAAGTTTTCTAGCGGGAATACTTCAGTGCAGAAACATGTTCTAAATATTGGCCTAAATGGGAGGGTAGGACCCAAGTGAAAATTGTTGATCAGCTTTGGAATGAAACATTGTTCTTTAAATGTGAATGGGTTTACAAATGAGAATTGTACAATGCGGAAGGCCATTTTTTTATTATTATTATTATCATAATAAACAAACAAAAAAAAACTTACAGAGCATGGTAATTGGAGTATACTTCATCCTGATCTGCAAATTAATTGGAATAAGGTACGAGACACTGAATGGGGAAGTATATTTATCATTTAAAGAGACACCTACAAATGCTTAAGCAACCTTAAACTTGAGTGCTGCAGTCCAAAACAGGTGAAAGAAAGACAGCAAACATAGATGTGCATATACAACTACAGGGTATACAGGCATAGGTATCAGTATTTTAGGTAATTTTTTCTGGGATGAAAAGTTTTAGTTTTAATATATGTTTCTTTTTTTTTCAAAGAAAGAGAAAAGGTGAAATTTTCCATTTTGCAATTGGAAAACTTCTTTTAAGTTGCAGTTTTCTTTTCCCTCTAGCAGTTTTTAACCGAGTTTTCCTTCGGATTAGGGAAGAGGAGTAGGAAGGAATTATTTAATGTTTTCTTTTAACTGTCAGTATTTTCTACCAAAAAACATCGATACAAATCTATTAAAAACTATATCAAACATGATCTCTTTTCTCCTCTTTCTTTCATAGTTACTCTTTCACACACACTGATACGAACCACAAGCATTATATGAGTAAATTTTATATGAACAGTCCTTTTATCACTTTTGTTTTATTCAACTTGTCTAGAAGCAGTGGTCTAAATAACAGATTTGCTGATAGTTGAAACCCTTTACTTTACAGCTCTACATAGGATGATAAATACTGTTTTTCAGGGTTGAACTCTGACAAAATGAAGTTGCAGGCACATACTAATGCAGCCATGCACACCTACTTATGAAGGGGGAAGTAATATCCCTTTCCTTACACTTGGGTACATGAATGAGCAGAGAGATAAAGAATTGCATAATAAATTTAAAAAGTAGCAGAAATGTTTAATAGTCATTTGACATTTGGAATAGTTCCTTCAATTTTATTCTCCAGTTATTAAGTGGTGAGATTTATTTTCTTACTTTTGGAGAAAACCAGCTGCTAACAGGTTAATCCTGGAGCACAGTATCACACCTGCAATTGCCTTAGTCTCCTGAGTTCCCAGCAGACTGCAGCTCCGCTGATGTAATGCTGTTTGGCTACACTTTAACTTTCCTCTTTGTGCTGTGCGTATGCACTCACTTTATTACAAGGGAGAAAGATAACCCATTTCCAATCCATCTATCCCAATACCATAAGAAGCTGAGGCAATAACAATTATCTCTATCCTTACATTTTCTCTCTTCTCTGGATAGTTCTTGTACAGTAATGAATTGTAACAGCTCCTTCACACAGACTTCTCTCCCATATAATTAATGTCCTAAGATATTCTATTTACTGGTGAAGCAGTTTGAATCAAGAAGTGATTACTTTTGAAGTAAACAGAGCTGCTAACCACATTCCACAAAGAAGACAGTAGTTTCCCTTAAAAAAAACACCACAACACTACACACACACAGAGCAAAATAAAAAAAAAAAAAAATCTTTGCAACACCAGACTCTTTGCATTGGGGTATTTTCCCTTCATACACACCTCTTCCAACAACAACCACCATTTTTCTTTCATGTTTTTTATTGTATAAGTAGAACAAGAAATGTCTTAATCAGCAGACTGGTTTTGAACTCTGGATATTCACAGACTGAATTAGAATATGTTGCTTTTCTGGAAAATAAAAATGTAGTCAGATCCACAAACCAGCAGAAAGCAGTCTTTTTCTGAAAGACAGCTTCCCAAGGAAACTTCAGAGTGAAATATTTTCATTTTTAATATGTGTGGTGATATACCTAATATTCTTATGAAACAGTAGATACATAATGAGCATGCACACAAAATGAGATAACTGGTGCTAACTGGAACTAGATTGATAGCCCAGAAGATGCCTTATAAATCTGAGCAAGGGCAAAAGAGATTCTCTGTTACTTAGCAGAGGAATTGTTTCTGGAAGCATCACTTATTTACTCACCCAAACCATTTCCTATCTCTTGGTTTTGAATCTTCTAGAAAGGGAATTTAATGTGTGTGAAAGAAAATGTTATGGAAGGGATGGCTGACACTTCCTGTTACAAACCAAACATGGAAACCTCCCGTTTGATTCCACATATTTGCAGCAATAAAGTGTAATTATGCTGCATTGTGCTTTAGACATACAAAGCCGTATACAGCTCTGAGAAAATGAGAGGTGTTTCTTCCCAGCTCTACCTATGGTAAAGGTATTTTCCTGGAAAATGGGAGCTGATCATCTGTGACTCTTTCTGCCCACTGTCAGGAATTGAGGTATTTCATATTTAGCATGAAGCAACACTAGGCTGTTGCAGTGTAAGTCATAACAACTCTGCCATTCTTCTGAACAATTACATCTGATCTGAATCCTGAAAGTATTGCTGTGAAACTGAACTAGTAACCTCTTTCCTTGTCCCAGTGTCTATGCTCCGCATAGCAATTTTTTTGGCAGCTCAGCTTAGGAAAACTCAGTCAACCAACAGGAACGCTTAGGCTTCTACCCAGATAATGAAAGGAAGACATTTCTCTAGTACACTATGAATCACTCTACAGAGGCACCAAACACTCCTCTGTTCATCATACTAAGAGCCTGTGCATCTAAATTGCACTCTCAGAATCACTCTGTTGGCTCCTGTAGGTGCCAGGCATCTACATTTCAGATACTGACAAATCTAAACTAGGCTTCTGAAATAAACCATCAAGGTGTGGTCTGGTTGCTCGCTTTCTTAGACATTATGAAGACCAAAACAGGTACCTCTGTTAGCCCCTCCAAGCATAGCCTGAGGTCAAAATAAGGAAATTAATCTGAATTTCCCATAATTCCATTAACTGTATTTGTTCTCTGTTTTGAACTCTTTACATTTTCTAGGTCATATTTAATCATTTACAACTCACCGATGAATCTCCTTAGTAAGGACATGCTTGTGTTTGTAACAGAGGGGATCATTTCACATTCATGAGAAACAAAGCGCCTAGTAAGTCTCATAACATCAAAAGGCACAAGCAGCACTGCATCCTCCTAATCTCTTCCAACCCCATACCCTTCACTGTCTTTCCCTACTTTCTTTACCTTTGAGATGTTTGGAAGTCCTTGGCACTTACATTTTAATATTCATCTCTCCAGGCCAGGCAGTTGAGCAGAGAGGAAAGTAATGAAATTCAACAAGGACAAGTGTAGGGTTCTGCACCTCAGTAGGAATAACTCCATGCACCAGTACAGGTTAGGGTCTCACCTGCTGGAAAGCAGCTCTGCAGAGAGAGACATGGGAGTACTGGTGGACAAGAAGTTAACCATGAGCCAGCAATGTGCCTTTGTGGCCAAAAAAGCCAATGCTTTCCTGAAGTGCATTAAAAAGAGCTTGGCCAGCAGATCAAGGGAAGTCATCTTCCCCCTCTACTCTGCCCTAGTGAGGCTGCCTCTGGAGTACTGTGTCTAGTTCTGGGCTTCCCAGTTCAAGAAGGACAGTAAACTACTGGAGAGAATCCAGCAGAGGGCTACAAAGATCATCAAGGGACTGGAGCACATCTCTGATGAAGAAAGGCTGAGAGACCTGGGTCTGTTTAGCTTGGAGAAGTCCGAGAGGGGATCTCACCAATGTTTATAAATATCTAAAGGGTGGATGACAAGAGGGTGGGGTCAGACCCTTCTCAGTCATGCCTGGTGACAGGACAAGAGGCAATGAACATGAGATGGACCACAGGCAATTCCATCTGAACATGAGGAAATCTTTTTATTTTGAGGGTGACAGTGCACTGGAAGAGGTTGCCCAGAGAAGTTGTGGATACTCCGTCTCTGGAGATATTCAAAACCTGCCTGGATGGGTTCCTGTCCAGCCTGCTCTAGGTGACTCTGCTTTGTCAGGGGGGTTGGACTAGATGATGTCTGAAAGTCCCTGCCAACCCCTGCAGTTCTGTGATTCTGTGTGATCTCCATAGTTTAATAGAGGATCTTATTTGAGCAGCTGATTTATTAGCACAAGACAACTAAGTGGAATAACTAATGAACTGGATGTTCCTATAGAGAAAAAGAAATTGTTTTCCAGCAATGTTTTTGGTAAAGGTTTGTTAATAGCAAAGAGATTACTTTTGGAAGAATCCTCTACAAAAGAATTGCAGATGTACATGATGGTCTGGATCTTCAGCCAAGGAAGCTCAACAAATGCAAAATAGAGCAAGCCTTGACAAGTGTCCAGTTTTGGACTAATGGAAGGATATGACCTCATAGTTTCAGAAGACAATTTCTCCTTTCCAAGAACTTGGTTTGGACATCATCCAGTCCACAGAAATGCTCATAAATGGAGGACTATGATCTTTGGGATATGTAGAGGGACTTTCAAAATTGAAGTTATGAACTGCTGCAGCTAAAGCTAAACACAGTACAAGTCCCACAGGTGGTAGTGGTACGAGACCAGTATGTTTCCTTGTTCACACAGAGATGGAATGTGTAATAGATGTTGAACAGCTAAAGATGTGAAATATCAACTTCCTAAATCTTGTGCAAATGTTTGCACAATTCCAGTGGCAAAAACTGCAGTGGTAATGTGGATCCAGGCTTCATCAAAGTATAAATACTAATTATATCCCCTCTCTAACAGGAAAATGAACGCATTATTATAACACAAATTGCTTAACCAACCAGTATCCATGCAGTCTCAACAAAATGTATATCTTCTTTGCTGAAGAGAATGATGATTTCCTCTTTCTGATGTAAAGCTTCAATATATAACTGAGTTTCTGCTACATGATGTTTAGCATTGCATTTCTCCTCACCGGTAAGATTCAGTAATATGATAAAGAAACTGTCTCATTATTTGATGTCAATATCACCTATTTATCATCTTTTAAAAGTATAGTGTACAACGACATATTTACTTAATCATTTGTGATTACCATTATTTTGTAAATAATTCTATTTATCCTCCCAAAAAGTATTGTTAACGGTTTTTCCAACATATGTCTCTATGTAATCCAGAACCTTTTAAAATTATGTTTAGTACAAGGTAATATAAAGCCACATTTGGTCTGCAATTATCCCTACTTACAGACTCTGCCTGATTATGTTCTTGCTATGTCTGATATTCATGAAAAGTTGGATAGAGTGGGCCACAATTTATTCCAATTGCCTCTAAATAGTTTGGTACATCAAATGTAATCTTGGGTTAAAAAAAAATAAAATCCTTTAAAACGCATTTTAGAATTCAGGTCATGCGCCTTTGTCCTGGTTTGAAGTAAAACTGAATGAATTTTCTGTTCTGTAATTTTACATCCTAGCTAGGCCTCCTCTAACTCTCTGAAATTAACGGCATGTTGTGGAGAAAACTGCTCGTTCTCAGAATGATAAGACCAATGTTTGTGCTCCATGCCAAGGAATGGTGTGCAGGGAGGCCCTTGCTTATACTTACTGCCATAACAACCAAGGTCAGCCAATTTCGTTATTTGCCCCCTTAGAGGTTTGGAAACAGAAAAAACGTAGAGGGGTCACATCAGTGGGGAGGAGTGGACAGGAGAGGTGACCCAAACCTGACCAACTGGGCTATTCCATCCCATCTGCCCCATGCTCAGTATAAAAGCTGAGGGATTAAAGGGTCAACCCTCTTCCTGCGATGGCCGACGTCCAGAGAGGACTCTGTCTGTTCATCTGCCTTTGATCCCGATCTGTGTGTTCCTGACTCCAGAGCTGGAATCTAATTCCCATTCGTCGCTGAGTCCAGTCTGGGACTTCCCCAGTGCCTGCCGGTGACGTGACTGTCATCCTGGGAGCTTGATACGGTTTTGTATATATTGTATCTATTTCATTATTTTCTTCTTTATTTTTATTTTAATATTAATTCTTCATTAAAGTAGTTTAGTTCATTCTAAACTTCTGAATCTCCTTATCTCTTTCTCTCCTCTCTCTCTCTTTTGGGGAGGGGGGAGGGGGGAGGAAGGGACATCTGTCGGTCTGGTTTCGGTAAATTCGGCTGAAACCATGACAGCCTTATTGTTAATTTCAAAGTGTGTGGAGTCAATTTCCTCCCCCTCCCCCCATTAATAACATGGAGATTTAGATTCTCTTAGTATATGGAATGCATTATTCTCTTCTAGAAAACAGTGGACAACTGTTTTCTTGGTAGTTACAAGATACGAAAAAATCAGATACAAGATGTCTAAAGCCCTCTGAATTCAGGCATAAGGTAAGATTTTTGTTTAGCAGCTGACTGAATGTAGATTTATTTTTTTCTTTTCGGATGGCAGAGCACTCAGGTTTTGTAGCAGGATTTGATTGTTAATAAATGCATGAGCCTGATATGGAATCATTATTCTCTGCCGTTATTTACTTGTTTCCATTTGAAGAACATGGTAGTTCAAAGTTCAGACAAGAGATGAGAAAGCAGCACATCTGTGTACTTTTCTTTAGTTTACAATTCAATTCTTCCATGCTTTTTTTTTTTTTTTTCTTGGACACAATCTTAAATGAACCATGAGCAAATAAGTATGGAACAAAGAGGAACAATGTAAGTGATGTTTAACGCTGGACACCTTTGCTCAATTATGTGTAGAGAATGTCCTACTAAAGAAGAAACAATTTGAATCCTATTGTTCTTCCCGCTTACCAAAAGTTATTGTATTAGTTAAGTGTCCACAAACAAAAATGCTTGCAAATAAACTCAGTGGAGGGCTGGGATGAAATAAAATCTTATTTTCTATAACATTTATGTGAAGAATGCAGACTTTTGAGGAAGGACTGTCATACAGTGAACCTGATGAGATGAGAAATAGAACTTCCCTCATTCCCTGCCCTAAGGAGAAGCCTCCTATGCGACTTCACAACAGAAGCCTTTCACTGTCTGACCTTTAGTTTCCTACTTGCAAATAAATTAGAGTATTCTTTCCTTTTCCTTTTTCTGTCATTACAGAGAAATGTTTCAGACAGTGAGTTTCTCAATAAATGTTTATATGAATATAAGAATTTGGGACTGTGGTGTTCCTTGGACAGTTGTTTCTGCTTCAAAACAAAGAACAAACAGCAAATTCTACTTTCACACTTGGTGCGGCTAAGGAAAACCTGCTTTTCAGACTCTTGCCAAGATAGAAGGGAACTATAAGTTCTCTACTAACCTGTTCAGACATCCATGCACTGGTATCAGCAATATATTATCTGCTGATAATATAGTATGTAAAAACTGCATAATTCCAAGCAATGTTATTAACATCTCTCATTTATGATTCATGTTTTCATATGGTCCATGGAAAAGTATACATAACCACCCCCCATTTTAATATTTTTTTTTTTTTCATTATGGTTCAGGTTTCTGTTTTGATTTGGAGGATGTGCCTAAGTACGCTTACTGTTCCAGGTGTATGCTAGAAACTGTATCGAATTTGGATGCCAAACAAGCTGATGCTCTTAAGTTTTTCAAATTTTTTTTTGCTTGATTGATTATTTTTTGAATTGCCTGACTCTAGACTCTGAAAATCCTCTCTGACAGAGCCAACCTTTAACCACATTATCCTAAGAGACAAGAAAACCAACACAGTCTTCAACATTATGCTCTTAGGCTACTCATTCAGTTTATGTTAAGCTCATTGAGTCAGATACAGAAGACCTTTAAAGGTCCTAAACTTGTTTCCTAAGGAAGACAAGGAGGGAAAGAGAGGAAAATTCTGATGTTTACACGGTAGCTAGTGGAGCTACTGCTGAGTAAGTACTGCACAGTTTTTTGTGGTACTCAAGACTTTCCTGCAAGCAAAGAGGTCTGTGTCTAGATCAGAGGTATTTATTTTTATAAACCATACTGAAGGTAGAAATTATTTGCAGTGAGGCTCAGTCTGCCAGTTTGGAAGCTTTTTTAGACATCCATCGGCTTAATTCCTCAGATTTACTGATATATATATGAATTTCACCTCCAAGAGGAGCCCAGCAGCAGTCTTAGACTCCAGTAAGTAATCCAGAAAGGCCTTCTAGAAATGTGCAGGTAAAATTGGGATATAAGATCTTACCTGTAGATTTTGTAGACTATCTTTGCTACAGCTTTTTTCTGAGAAATACTAGCATCAGTTTTCCAGAAGGAGCAATTGTTCCTAAGCGTGGCCTGTGTCACATTAAAATGAACTCTATTCCTGCACAGGAAAGAAGGAGTACAAATGTCACAGTAGAAATACTGCACATAAGTTAGAGTTATAATGGATTTTGATTGTTGTAATTTAATATTTCATATTAGGTCTCATCTGACAAAATGTCATGTCAACACTGGAGCAAATCCACTGAAATAGGAGAATCCTCTGTCTGATGCCTTCCTGGTCCAATTCAGTCAATGGGAGAGGTAAATGTCAATGCAATAGGAGCTTTATCCAAAACTCAGGAATACATGCATGCATCTGTAGTCAGGCTTCTGCACATTGCTACAGACAAACATTCAACCCAGATCTCTGTCTTTCCAAAGGGCTCTTCAAGCTATGCCAAATGGGACCCTTCTTGTGGTTGTGCCAGTAAGCCCCATGCTGAGACTGTCTCAGCTGGAAGCCACCCTCAGCATCTATTACAACACTGCAGCTGTGTTAATAATATTTGGTGACTCCTTTGTTTCCAATTTGAAGCTGAAATGTGCAATCTGTACAGGATATGAGCTTATTTCTAAATCCCGATGGATGAATGTTCTGTATCTTAATAAATTATTTGTGGAATATAAAACCTAGTTGTAAATTAAGGCGTCTGTTCCGATGTGAGTTTATCTTGGATAATGCTGACACTTGCTGGAGGGCTCAGATAGTTTGTAAGCTCTATTGGATTTGTCCCTTCCCTCCTCCAAACAAAACAGTCAAAAACTGGCAAATTTGATTTTGGACAGTCTGAAAGGATCATAAAAACACTTGATATCAGGGACGGGAAGAAAAAAAAGAATTCTTAATCTTCTAAAAGATATTATTTCTAAATGTTATCTGAAATGCCTGTGTGTCAGGTAAGCAGAGATTCTTTCTATTTGTGAAATATGGTGCCAAAAGGAACAGTTCAAAGCAAAATTATTATTTGTTATTATTTAATAAGTATAGGAGCTGTAGCAAGAATCAGTCCAACTCTTGCAGTCTGATTCAAAATTTACTGAAGTTCAAAGAAGTTTTACTTATAACTTTAAAATATTCTGGATCAAACTAAATTGGGACAAACAGATTTGTCGATATATTAGGGAAAGAAAATAAGATCATAGGACTATGGTCTTAGAGGAAGCAACAGGAACACCATCACAGGGGCTGTTGAAGTTAGACAAAAGAAAACATTGAAAAGATACTGTGGCATTCATTAGTTGCATAATGCTAAAGTCACCTCTGTGCCCTGTAGGTTGCTAACTTTTGAATTGGGATGAAGCAAGAAAACATGGAGGCAAGCTGTGATTTCAAATACTCCAGAAGTTTTGTTTATTCCAATGACATGAAGGCAAAGATGCAATATAATAGATATTTGCTTGATGTTGATTCTTGGGAATGAAAAGCTCATGAAGGTACTCTCTTCTTTCCCCTCTCCGTTTTTCAGTGACAGCACTTTCATCAAGAGGTACTACTGTAAGACTAACGAAAGGAAGTAACATTTCTCTGGTAGAAAATGGCTCCCCCATGTCCTATACCACCACACCCACCCTACTGTGCAAAGCAGTCAGCACCTTAAGATTCTTTATTTTATATCAGTTTGACTCTTAAAATATTCTAACAGGGAAGGGAAGGGAAGGGAAGGGAAGGGAAGGGAAGGCA